>NC_069500.1:675361491-675498991 GCF_027579735.1 Bombina bombina | reverse complement strand
GCAACTTCTCCCAACCATCCAAGAACAGTTTGGTGACGAACAATGTCTTTTCCAGCATTATGGAGCACCATGCTATAAGGCAAAAGTGATAACTAAGTGGCTTGGGGAACAAAACATATAAATTTTGGGTCCATGGCCAGGAAACTTTGCAGACCTTAATCCCATTGAGAACTTCAATCTTTGGGAAGCCCCCCACACACACACACAAATTCTGACAAACCACAAGCATTGATTATGCAAGAATTGGCTGCCATCAGTCAGGATGTGGACTGGGAGTGTTTTTATTTTGGGGGGGCTTTTTATTTTTATTAGATTAGGCATAATTGTTTTTATTTTTGATAATTTTGTTTATTATGTTTTGTAAGCTTAGTGTTTTTTATTTGTGATAATTTAGTGTTTATTATTTTTTGTAATTTTAGAATTTTTTTTCGTAGTGTTCATTTTCTTTAAATTTGTAATTTAGATTTTTTAATTGGTAGTATTTTTTATTTTATTAGAATAGTTAGGTTAATTTAGAGTTTAATGTTAGCTTTATTTTTATTTTACAGGTAATTTTTTATTTATTTAAATATCGTTATATTGTAATTTTGGTTTGGGGGGTGTTAGGTTTAGGGGTTAATAGTTTAATTTAGTGTTTTGCGATGTGGGGGATGGCGGTTTAGGGGTTAATAGGTTTATTTAGTGGCGGTGATGTGGGAGGCCGGAAGTTTAGGGGTTAATAAATTTATTTAGTAGCAGAGATGTGGGAGGCCAGAGGTTTAGGGGTTAATAAATTTATTATAGTGTCGACGATGTCAGGGAGCTGCGGATTAGGGGTTAATAGCTTTTATTAGTGTCAGCAATGTCAGGGAGTGACGGAGTAGGAGTTAATAACTTTATTATAATGTCGGGGATGTCGGGGGCGGCGGATCCAGAGTGTTTAGACGTGGGGTTTATGTTAGGGTGCTAGGTTTAAACATAACTTTTTTTTCCCCCAGAGACATCAATGGGGTTACATTACAGAGATTTTTCACTCTGCACTTCAGGTGTTAGATTTTTTTCTAACACTTTCTCCCCATTGATGTCTATAGGGAAAAACGTGTACGAGTACTTCAAGTCAGCCCTTGGCTTTTGTGCGGTATGGAGCTTAACTCCACCATATCACATGCACAAGGAGGCTTTTCAGTTACTCGTAATGGCAGCGCTATGGTGAGTAAAATAACGCAACTTTTTTGCCGTTAGTTTTGCACCCTGTTTACTATTTAGCGCAAAACTCGTAATCTAGGTGATTGTTCCCTATTAAAGTGAAAGTCAACCCTAGAGTTTTTCAAACTCTAGGATTGACTATTGAAACAAATAAAAGGGAACATTCATTCATGAAAGCTCCTTTATTTGTTTCAAGCGATCGCAGTTCTGAGCTGCTAAGGAAGCCAACAGCAGATCGCTGTTTTGCTTTAGAGGTGACGTTTCCCCTCTTAGCCAATAGCCGTGCGGGAAATCCCAAATGTCACCTCTTAGCAAAATAAATTACTGCTGTGGGCTGCCTGAGCAGCACAGAACAGCGATCGTTTGAAACAAATAAAGGAGCTATTTGCATGAAGTATTTTATGAAGTGGTGAAAAACTATCAAAATGCATTAAGATTAGAGGCGGCCTTCAAGGTCTAAGAAATTAGCATATGAACCTCCTAGGTTTAGCTTTCAACTAAGCATACCAAGAGAACAAAGCAAAATTGGTGATAAAAGTAAATTGGAAAGTTGTTTCAAATTACATGCCCTATTTGAAACATGAAAGTTTTTTTTGGCCTTGACTGTCCCTTTAAATTTTATATAATTCCTCATTTATCCTTTGCACTATATTTTCTGTTTCTCCCTCTCTCTATACATTGTCTCCCTGTCTTTCTGATTCACTCATTTGGTATAGGAGCGTATTTCTCTATGTCTCTGAAGTTTGCTTTCTTACTTCCACTCTCTCTGTCACTATATGTGCCTCACTGTACTCTGTGTTTTTATCACTGTGAGTTTGATAACCAAAAACTCACTGGCATGGAGAGAAATCACACAACATCTATTGTTTGTATTTTGCATTATATTGTAATGTATGTGTCTCTCCTTCACATTCAGAAACCTGACTAGCGAGATAAAACCGCTCACAAGATAAAAGCTGCCTTTTTAAATTTATTTGAGAGATTATTTGAGGGTACGAACAAGACTCCTTAGATCATCAGGCCACAGTGGAGAGCTTTTTATATCATTAAGCCCTGTGTCTTACTTTCTCTCACTTTTCTTTCCATCACTCAGTCTTGCTCTTTCCCCATGTAGAATTTACACATTGAAAGATTTCCCTGCAAGTCACATGATCTGCTTGTGTGTCTCATGACCTAACCTCAGCGCCCTCTAAGGTCAGAGGTCAGATTAAATCACTTTATTGTCAACAAGGTATTGCAAGTTCTCAACATGTTTAATCTTATTACATCAAAACTGCACAAGCCAGTCAAAAAATGTTTGTGCTGATCAAGTAGTTAGGGTAATTGTCAGCTACGTCAGGAGCCTATGGACTTCTTAAAGTGAAGGGAAAGTTTGGTGAATGAAAGCCCGTTTTTTTAAAATACTATTAATAACAGGGACACTTTCATTTATCAAAGTTTACAAAGCAGCCATTTTGTTAAAAAAATTACCTTTTTTTCTTTTCACAGCCAGAGCAGCTACCCCCACCTAGAAAAACATAATTTATGCTTACCTGATAAATTTATTTCTCTTGTAGTGTATCCAGTCCACGGATCATCCATTACTTGTGGGATATTCTCCTTCCCAACAGGAAGTTGCAAGAGGATCACCCACAGCAGAGCTGCTATATAGCTCCTCCCCTCACTGCCATATCCAGTCATTCGACCGAAACAAGCCGAGAAAGGAGAAACCATAGGGTGCAGTGGTGACTGTAGTTTAATTAAAATTTAGACCTGAGTGAAAAGGACAGGGCGGGCCGTGGACTGGATACACTACAAGAGAAATACATTTATCAGGTAAGCATAAATTATGTTTTCTCTTGTTAAGTGTATCCAGTCCACGGATCATCCATTACTTGTGGGATACCAATACCAAAGCTAAAGTACACGGATGATGGGAGGGACAAGGCAGGAACTTAAACGGAAGGAACCACTGCCTGTAGAACCTTTCTCCCAAAAACAGCCTCCGAAGAAGCAAAAGTATCAAATTTGAAAAAAGTATGAAGGGAAGACCAAGTTGCCGCCTTGCAAATCTGTTCAACAGAGGCCTAATTTTTAAAGGCCCAGATGGAAGCCACAGCTCTAGTAGAATGAGCTGTAATCCTTTCAGGAGGCTGCTGTCCAGCAGTCTCATAGGCTAAACGGATTATACTCCGAAGCCAAAAAGAAAGAAAGGTTGCCGAGGCCTTCTTACCTCTCCTCTGTCCAGAGTAAACAACAAACAGGTTAGATGTTTGGCGAAAATCTTTAGTAGCCTGTAAGCAAAACTTCAAGGCACGGACTACGTCTAGATTATGCAAAAGACGTTCCTTCTTTGAAGAAGGATTAGGACATAATGATGGAACAACAATCTCTTGATTGATATTCTTGTTAGAAACCACCTTAGGTAAAAACCCAGGTTTTGTACGCAGAACAACTTTATCTGAATGAAAGATCAGATAAGGAGAATCACAATGTAAGGCAGATAACTCCGAGACTCTTCGAGCCGAGGAAATAGCCATCAGAAAAAGAACTTTCCATGAAAGAAGTTTGATATCAATAGAATGAAGGGGTTCAAATGGAACCCCTTGAAGAACTTTAAGAACCAAGTTTAAGCTCCATGGAGGAGCAACAGGTTTAAACACAGGCTTAATTCTAACTAAAGCCTGACAAAAATGCCTGAACGTCTGGAACTTCTGCCAGACGCTTGTGTAAAAGAATAGACAGAGCAGAAATCTGTCCCTTTAAAGAACTAGCTGATAATCCTTTGTCCAAACCCTCTTGGAGGAAGGGCAATATCCTAGGAATCCTAACCCTACTCCATGAGTAATTCTTGGATTCACACCAATGAAGATATTTACGCCAAATCTTGTGGTAAATTTTGCTGGTGACAGGCTTTCGTGCCTGTATTAAGGTATAAATTACTGACTCGGAGAAGCCACGCTTTGATAGGATCAAGCGTTCAATCTCCATGCAGTCAGTCTCAGAGAAAGTAGATTCGGATGATTGAAAGGACCTTGTATTAGAAGGTCTTGTCTCAGTGGCAGAGTCCATGGTGGAAAGGATGACATGTCCACTAGGTCTGCATACCAGGTCCTGCGTGGCCACGCAGGCGCTATCAATATCACCGATGCACTTTCCTGTTTGATTTTGGCAATCAGACGAGAGAGCAGAGGAAACGGTGGAAACACATAAGCCAGGTTGAAGAACCAAGGCGCTGCTAGAGCATCTATCAGTGCCGCTTCTGGGTCTCTGGACCTGGATCCGTAACAAGGAAGCTTGGCGTTCTGGCGAGATGCCATGAGATCCAATTCTGGTTTGCCCTAACGGAGAACCAATTGAGCAAACACCTCCGGATGGAGTTCCCATTCCCCCGGATGAAAAGTCTGACAACTTAGAAAATCCGCCTCCCAGTTCTCTACACCTGGGATATGGATCGCTGACAGGTGGCAAGAGTGAGTCTCTGCCCAGCGAATTATCTTGGAGACTTCTGACATCGCTAGGGAACTCCTGGTTCCCCCTTGATGGTTGATGTAAGCCACAGTCGTGATGTTGTCCCAATGAAATCTGATGAACCTCAGTGTTGCTAGCTGAGGCCAAGCCAGAAGAGCATTGAATATTGCTCTTAACTCCAGAATATTTATTGGGAGGAGTTTCTCCTCCTGAGTCCATGAACCCTGAGCCTTCAGGGAGTTCCAGACTGCACCCCAACCTAGAAGGCTGGCATCTGTTGTTACAATCGTCCAATCTGGCCTGCGAAAGGTCATACCCTTGGACAGATGGGCCCGAGATAACCACCAGAGAAGAGAATCTCTGGTTTCCTGATCCAGATTTAGTAGAGGGGACAAATCTGTGTAATCCCTATTCCACTGACTGAGCATGCATAATTGCAGCGGTCTGAGATGCAGGCGCGCAAATGGCACTATGTCCATCGCCGCTACCATTAAGCCGATTACTTCCATGCACTGAGCCACCGTGGGGCGCGGAATGGAGTGAAGAACACGGCAAGCATTTAGAAGTTTTGATAACCTGGACTCCGTCAGGTAAATTTTCATTTCTACAGAATCTATTAGAGTCCCTAGGAAGGAAACCCTCGTGAGAGGAGATAGAGAACTCTTTTCTTCGTTCACTTTCCACCCATGCGACCTCAGGAATGCCAGAACTATCTCTGTATGAGATTTGGCAATTTGAAAGCTTGACGCCTGTATCAGGATATCGTCCAGGTAAGGAGCCACCGCTATGCCTCGCGGTCTTAGGACCGCCAGAAGTGAGCCCAGAACCTTTGTAAAAATTCTTGGGGCTGTAGCCAACCCGAATGGAAGAGCTACAAATTGGTAATGCCTGTCTAGAAAGGCAAACCTCAGGAACTGATGATGATTCTTGTGAATCGGAATGTGAAGGTAGGCATCCTTTAAGTCCACTGTGGTCATGTACTGACCCTCTTGGATCATGGGTAAAATGGTTTGAATAGTTTCCATCTTGAATGATGGAACTCTGAGGAATTTGTTTAGGATCTTTAAATCCAAAATTGGTCTGAAGGTTCCCTCTTTTTTGGGAACCACAAACAGATTTGAATAAAACCCCTGTCCTTGTTCCGTCCACGGAACTGGATGGATCACTCCCATTACAAGGAGATCTTGTACGCAGCTTAGGAATGCCTCTTTCTTTATCTGGTTTGCAGATAATCTTGAAAGGGATCCTGAACATCTCTTGCCCACGCCTGGGCGAAGAGAGAGAGTCTGCCCCCTACTAGATCCGTTGTCGGATAGGGGGGCCGCTCCTTCATGCTGTCTTAGAGGCAGCAGCAGGCTTTCTGGCCTGCTTGCCCTTGTTCCAGGACTGGTTAGGTTTCCAGGCCTGCTTGGATTGAGCAAAAGTTCCCTCTTGTTTTGAAGCAGAGGAAGTTGATGCTGCACCTGCCATGAAATTTCGAAAGGCACGAAAATTAGACTGTTTGGCCTTTGATTTGGCCCTGTCCTGAGGAAGGGTATGACCCTTACCTCCAGTAATGTCAGCAATAATTTCTTTCAAACCAGGCCTGAATAAGGTCTGCCCCTTGAAAGGAATGTTGAGAAATTTAGACTTTGAAGTCACATCAGCTGACCAGGATTTGAGCCATAGCGCCCTACGCGCCTGGATGGCGAATCCGGAATTCTTAGCCGTTAGTTTAGTCAAATGAACAATGGCATCAGAAACAAATGAGTTAGCTAGCTTAAGAGTTCTAAGCTTCTCAACAATTTCAGTCAATGGAGCTGTATGGATGGCCTCTTCCAGGGCCTCAAACCAGAATGCCGCCGCAGCAGTGACAGGCGCAATACATGCAAGGGGCTGTAAAATAAAACCTTGTTGAATAAACATTTTCTTAAGGTAACCCTCTAATTTTTTTATCCATTGGATCTGAAAAAGCACAACTGTCCTCAACCGGGATAGTGGTACGCTTTGCTAAAGTAGAAACTGCTCCCTCCACCTTAGGGACAGTCTGCCATAAGTCCTGTGTAGTGGCATCTATTGGAAACATTTTTCTAAATATAGGAGGTGGGGAAAAGAGCACACCGGGCCTATCCCACTCCTTACTAATAATTTCTGTAAGCCTTTTAGGTATTGGAAAAACATCAGTACTCACCGGCACTGCATAGTTTTTATCCAGCCTACACAATTTCTCTGGCACTGCAATTGTGTCACAGTCATTCAGAGCAGCTAATACCTCCCCAAGCAATACACGGAGGTTCTCAAGCTTAAATTTAAAATTAGAAATCTCTGAATCTGGTCTCCCCGATTCAGAGACGTCACCCACAGACTGAAGCTCTCCGTCCTCAGGTTCTGCATATTGTGACGCAGTATCAGACATGGCTCTTACAGCATCTACGCGCTCTGTATCTTTTCTAACCCCAGAGCTATCGCGCTTGACTCTCAATTCAGGCAATCTGGATAATACCTCTGACAGGGTATTATTCATGATTGCAGCCATGTCCTGCAAAGTAATCGCTATGGGCGTCCCTGATGTACTTGGCGCCATATTAGCGTGCGTCCCTTGAGCGGGAGGCGAAGGGTCCGACACGTGGGGAGAGTTAGTCGGCATAACTTCCCCCTCGACAGACCCCTCTGGTGACAATTCTTTTATAGATAAAGACTGATCTTTACTGTTTAAGGTGAAATCAATACATTTAGTACACATTCTCCTATGGGGCTCCACCATGGCTTTTAAACATAATGAACAAGTAGCCTCTGTTTCAGACATGTTTGTACAGACTAGCAATGAGACTAGCAAGCTTGGAAAACACTTTAAAGCAAGTTAACAAGCAATATAAAAAATGTTACTGTGCCTTTAAGAGAAACAAATTTTGACAAAATTTGAAATAACAGTGAAAAAAGGCAGTTACACTAACAAAATTTTTACAGTGTATGTAACAAGTCAGCAGAGCATTGCACTTACTTGCAAATGGATGATTAACCCCTTAATAACAAACACAGAATAATAAATGACAAAAACGTTTTTTAAACACAGTCACAACAACTGCCACAGTCTACTGTGATTGTTACCCTCCTCAAACACGACTTTGAAGCCTTTTGAGCCCTTCAGAGATGTCCTGGATCATGCAGGAAGAAGCTGAATGACTGTCAGTATTTTTAACTGCACAGAAAAGCACTAAAATAGGCCCTTCCCACTCATATTGCAACAGTGGAAAGCCTCAGGAACTGTTACTAGGCAAAAATCAAACTAGCCATGTGGAAAAAAACTAGGCCCCAATAAGTTTTGTCACCAAACATATATAAAAACGATTAAACATGCCAGCAAACGTTTTATATTACACTTATATAAGAGTATGTATCTCTATTAATAAGCCTGATACCAGTCGCTATCACTGCATTTAAGGCTTTACTTACATTAATCCGGTATCAGCAGCATTTTCTAGCAAATTCCATCCCTAGAAAAATATTAACTGCACATACCTTATTGCAGGAAAACCTGCACGCCATTCCCTCTCTGAAGTTACCTCACTCCTCAGAATATGTGAGAACAGCAATGGATCTTAGTTACTTCTGCTAAGATCATAGAAATCACAGGCAGATTCTTCTTCTAATGCTGCCTGAGATGAAACAATACACTCCGGTACCATTTAAAAATAACAAACTTTTGATTGAAGTTAAAAAACTAACTATGATACACCACTCTCCTCTTACTACGTCCATCTTTGTTGAGAGTTGCAAGAGAATGACTGGATATGGCAGTGAGGGGAGGAGCTATATAGCAGCTCTGCTGTGGGTGATCCTCTTGCAACTTCCTGTTGGGAAGGAGAATATCCCACAAGTAATGGATGATCCGTGGACTGGATACACTTAACAAGAGAAACCTCTATTCACACGTCAGCAATGACTAATCCTGCTTCGTCCAATCACAGCATGGCTTCAGGCAATGACTACCCTGGGAGGAAGCAGGATTAGTCATTGCTGACGTGTGAATAGAGGATCTCTAGGTGAGGGAAGCTGCTTTAGCTGTGAAAAGAAAAAAGGTAATTTTTTTTAACAAAACGACTGCTTTGTAAACTTTGATGAATGAAAGTGCCCCTGTATTTAATAGTATTTTTTAAAAACGGGCTTTCATTCACCAAAGTTTGCCTTCACTTTAACCCTTTCCACCCATGTGAAAGCACAAGGATATTAAGTAAGATCAGCTTGGAACCTCAGCCCGATTAGCGCACCCCCCCCCCCCCCAAATATTTAAAAAAAAAAAAAAAAATCATTCAGTTGGTTACATCAGTTTAGATCAATAGTTTTTTGTTAGATCTAGCATACAGTTAGTTTTATTAAAGGGACAGTAAACCTTAAAAATAATGTTATATAATTCTGCACATAGTGCAGAATTATATAACATTATTTAGGTGCTATAGCCATAAACGTATTTTTTACCGTTAAATTTGCTAAAATACTGCGCTTTTACAGACCCGCTCTCTGCTCTCTGCTGAGCGGGTCTGTTATTTTTAGTCAGCGCATCGGGCCAGCTGTATAGTCACAGCCCGGCCCTACCGCGCCATAGCACTAAGTGCAGCTCTCTCCTGTCACAGGAGCGAGCTGCACTTAGTCTTATGGCGCGGTCGGGCCGGGCTGTGACTATACAGCTGGCCCGATGCGCTGACTAAAAATAACAGACCCGCTCAGCAGAGAGCGGGTCTGTAAAAGCGCAATATTTTAGCAAATTTAACGGCAAAAATACGTTTATGGCTATAGCACCTAAATAATGTTATATAATTCTGCACTATGTGCAGAATTATATAACATTATTTTTAAGGTTTACTGTCCCTTTAACAATTATTTGGTAAGGGGCTTACCCGTCATCAGCCATAAGCCCCCCTAATCTTAACAATAAAAATGTATATAATTTGATAGATATTTGTTAGATATGGTATGATCAGTCAGTTGTTTTGTTAGATCTAACAAAACAACTGACTAATCATACCATATCTAACAAATATCTAACAAAACAACTGACTGATCATAACTGATCAAACAAATATCTAATCAAGTATATAATATTTTGTCCATTTTTTGTTATGGGGGCAGACGCCCAATACTGAATACATAGAAGCTCCCACAATATGATTATTAATACCACCTTTTGCAAATAGATCTAGCACTATAAACACTTGATCTAACCTGAGTGGGGGGCCTGATGACAGGTTAGCCCCCACCAACTAACTGTTTATAACGTTAGATCTAACAAGCAAAAGCTGGTATTAACAGTTGATCTAACAACGGTCTATTAGCCCGAATATTTTTTTTTTATCTGAAAATTTGATTTGGGGAGGCTAGTCCCTAATTTAATACCTAATATCTCTGTAATTATGTTAGGTCTAACAAAACAATTGACTGATCATACCTGATCTAACAAATATCTCTCAAATTAAATTACTTTCCAACCAATTTTTTTTTAAGGGAGGGGCCTGATGACGTTAGCCCCCCTAATAACTAATTATTAATACCAGCTTTTGTTTGCGAGATCTAACTTAACACCTGATCTAACCTTATCTAACAAAGATCTATTAGCCTGAATTATTTTTTACCTTACATTTTTAAGTGGGGGGGGGGGGGCTAAATCCCCTAAATTAAATACCCATTATATCTTCAATTATATTAGATCTAACAAAACAACTGACTGATCATACCTGATCTAACAAATGTTAAGGGGGGGGCTGGAATCCCATATTGACTATATAGAAGCTTCCACTACAGGGAGTGCAGAATTATTAGGCAAATGAGTATTTTGACCACATAATCCTCTTTATGCATGTTGTCTTACTCCAAGCTGTATAGGCTCGAAAGCCTACTACCAATTAAGCATATTAGGTGATGTGCATCTCTGTAATGAGAAGGGGTGTGGTCTAATGACATCAACACCCTATATCAGGTGTGCATAATTATTAGGCAACTTCCTTTCCTTTGGCAAAATGGGTCAAAAGAAGGACTTGACAGGCTCAGAAAAGTAAAAAATAGTGAGATATCTTGCAGAGGGATGCAGCACTCTTAAAATTGCAAAGCTTCTGAAGCGTGATCATCGAACAATCAAGCGTTTCATTCAAAATAGTCAACAGGGTCGCAAGAAGTGTGTGGAAAAACCAAGGTGCAAAATAACTGCCCATGAACTGAGAAAAGTCAAGCGTGCAGCTGCCAAGATGCCACTTGCCACCAGTTTGGCCATATTTCAGAGCTGCAACATCACTGGAGTGCCCAAAAGCACAAGGTGTGCAATACTCAGAGACATGGCCAAGGTAAGAAAAGCTGAAAGACGACCACCACTGAACAAGACACACAAGCTGAAACGTCAAGACTGGGCCAAGAAATATCTCAAGACTGATTTTTCTAAGGTTTTATGGACTGATGAAATGAGTCTTGATGGGCCAGATGGATGGGCCCGTGGCTGGATTGGTAAAGGGCAGAGAGCTCCAGTCCGACTCAGACACCAGCAAGGTGGAGGTGGAGTACTGGTTTGGGCTGGTATCATCAAAGATGAGCTTGTGGGGCCTTTTCGGGTTGAGGATGGAGTCAAGCTCAACTCCCAGTCCTACTGCCAGTTTCTGGAAGACACCTTCTTCAAGCAGTGGTACAGGAAGAAGTCTGCATCCTTCAAGAAAAACATGATTTTCATGCAGGACAATGCTCCATCACACGCGTCCAAGTACTCCACAGCGTGGCTGGCAAGAAAGGGTATAAAAGAAGAAAATCTAATGACATGGCCTCCTTGTTCACCTGATCTGAACCCCATTGAGAACCTGTGGTCCATCATCAAATGTGAGATTTACAAGGAGGGAAAACAGTACACCTCTCTGAACAGTGTCTGGGAGGCTGTGGTTGCTGCTGCACGCAATGTTGATGGTGAACAGATCAAAACACTGACAGAATCCATGGATGGCAGGCTTTTGAGTGTCCTTGCAAAGAAAGGTGGCTATATTGGTCACTGATTTGTTTTTGTTTTGTTTTTGAATGTCAGAAATGTATATTTGTGAATGTTGAGATGTTATATTGGTTTCACTGGTAAAAATAAATAATTGAAATGGGTATATATTTGTTTTTTGTTAAGTTGCCTAATAATTATGCACAGTAATAGTCACCTGCACACACAGATATCCCCCTAAAATAGCTATAACTAAAAACAAACTAAAAACTACTTCCAAAACTATTCAGCTTTGATATTAATGAGTTTTTTGGGTTCATTGAGAACATGGTTGTTGTTTAATAATAAAATTAATCCTCAAAAATACAACTTGCCTAATAATTCTGCACTCCCTGTATATGATTAGTAATACCACCTTTTGCAAATTAGATTAAACGTTATAAACACTTAATCTAACATCTATAAATCTGAATGATTTTTTTGTATGACATTTTTATTTGGGGGCTAGCCCCCTAATTTAACAACAACTATCTCTGTAATTATGTTAGATCTAACAAACCAACCGACTGGTCATACCTGATCTAAAAAATATTTATCAAATTAAATAATTTTCCATCCAATATTTTAGTTAGGCTGAAGAATTCAAAAGACTACAGCGCTCACCCTGAATACTTTTTAATCTGATGGACATCTTATACAGACCTAATACCAAAAAAACTCTTAATACACTGAGAGCAAGCACCCTAATAGGCTTTAAAAGGCAATGCTAATTTAAGGAAAAATACAATTCTTAGTATGTAAAGAGTCTCATGTATGTATATAGTCACCAAATTAATGCTGCTCACAGCATCTTCAAAGTCATCAAAAACCAGGTTGCCACTTCTACCGTGGCAAGATCCACAAACACCACCTTGATTGTCTGCTGCTTCTGGTTTTGTGGAAATTTCGCACCACCAGAATTCAACACAAACTTTAAAGTGGAAGTCAAGCCTATGATTTTACAAATGCTAGGATTGACTATTGAAAAAAATAAAGGGGACTTTAATTCATGAAGTATAAGATACTTCATACAGAAAGCTACTTTATTTGTTTCAATCGATCGCTGTTCTTAGCTGCTACTGTAGCCCACAGATAAAAAACATTTTTCTAAGAGGTGACGTATTTACCTCTTAGCCAATTGCCGTGCGGAAATCCGGCTCCCATGGATTTACCGCACGGCTATTGGCTAAGAGGTGAAAACGTCAAATTTTTTAGCCGTGGGCTGCCGTAGCAGCTAAGAACGGCGATCGATTTAAACAAATAAAGGAGCTTTCTACATTAAGTGTCTTATACTTCATGAATGAAAGTCCCCTTTATTTGTTTCAATAGTCAATCCTAGCGTTTATAAAACACTAGGATTGACTTTCACTTTAAGATCTGCAAGCAAACATACAGAAGCGCAGCTCCAATTCATGTGCGTTTTACTGATTAAAATTAAGAGCAAGTGTACAAGTTACACTTACTAAGCGTAAAATTGAGACAGCTTATCATCAGTCTGTTATATCTTTAAACCGTCCCACTGGAATGCAGTGTAGGATGTTCTCATTCCCAGATCAGTAGTCTGTCTGAAGTATCTCTCACTTAAGATGGCTGGTCTCAGACTTTTGCAAACAAAATGACAGGCTTGTCTACTTCCGTACAGTCCAGATTAGCCTTAATGCAAGCAAGAGCGCCCCTAACTCTCTCTACTGTTTGTCTCCTTTTATCAGTAGTTCCTAAAACTTGTGATTTGGGACATCATTAAAATTAGCCATCCTTTAACGGATAAAGAAATAAGTAGTCAGAGACCATTCTAGAAGCAATGTAAATACACAAAATATTCTCATGCCTTCCAGAACAGGAATACAAACATTTGAGTCAGTCAGATATTATAGCTGGACTTTGAATGTCTACTCTAAGAACTAGGGAAAGTTTTATAGTGTGAATAGTAGGAACTAGCATTTATCTCCAAGCCATGTGCTCTTATTTTCCATAATTTTTCTTATGGTGGATTTTTGATGTTGTGTCTCATAAGCAGTGTATGAAATAGCAGTGAGGATACTAGGTTGTGTATGTATTCAGGAAAACAGCAACATGTGCCTGCATAATATATCTCACATGTTCAGCATCTATGCGTTGCAAAACAAAAAGTTACAATTACTGCCACTGTGACTATAAAGCAGTAGAAAAAGATTGTACCTCAGTAACAAAGAATACAACCTGGTGCTATCCTTAAAGGGCCATAATACCCAAATGTTGAAACACTTGAAAGTGATGCAGCATAGCTATAAAAAGCTGACTAGAAAATATCACCTGAACATCTCTATGTAAAAAAGAAAGATATTTTACCTCAAAAGTTTCTCAGTAGCCACATTCCATTGTAAAGGACTTCTAAGCAGCAAATCAGTATGTCTGTCCCGGGACAGCTAACAGGTTGAGCCTCGTGCACTCTCATGTTATTTCCCTATTCAGTTTAAAGGAAGTTTACTATGAAATCTCATGAGAGTTAAGTCAAATCTCATGAGATCACAGTAAAAGAGTTCATAACCTCAGCACTGCTGATGCTGATTGGCTGCTGTTCATTTCTTCATTTTTTTTTTTTACCTGCAGCTGGGAGCAGCTGAAGTATAACTTTTTACACAGAACTTACTCTGCTGAGCTGAGGAGATTGGGAGGTAAAATATCTTCCTTTTTATATAGAGATTATCAGGTGATATTTTCCTGTCAGCTTTTTACAGTTATACTGCATCAGTTTCAAGTGATTTAGCATATGAGTATTATGTCCCTTTAATTAACATATTACATTATCATTTATATGACTTATTTAAATACTCTCAGGATGACAACCCATAGATGCTGCTGAAGAAGAAAGAAAAAAGTATTTTAGCACTCCATCTAATGTGGAAATATTAACTATTAAAAATTAACTTTTATTAATATAATTTAATAGCAGTGAGGTATTAAAGGGACATGAAACCCATATTTTTTCTTTATGATTTAGAAAGAGTATACAATTTTAAACAACAATCTAATTTAGTTTTATCACCTAATACGCTTCATTCTCTCGATATCCTTTTCTGAAAAGCATATATAGATAAGCTCAATAGCTGCTGATTGGTGGCTGCACACAGATGTCTTGTGTGATTGGCTCACCAATGTGCATTGCTATTTCTTCAACAAAGGATATCTGAAAAATGAAGCAAATTAGATAACAGAAGTAAATTGGAAACTTGTTTAAAATTGAAACCTCTATCTGAATCATGAATTAATTTTTTGGGGTTTAATGTCACTTTAACTTTTACCTTAAAATACCCTGTGTTAACATAAGTAAAAAAGTGCGACTCACCCCGTGTTTCCTGTCCGTTAGCTGGTCAGGATGGCATCAGGTGCCAAGGGATGAAGAGCACAAAAACAGTTACAAATGCATTTCGGCCCCAAACAGGCCTTTCTTAATGTATAGACAGACAAACAGAAGCTATGGTTATTTTGCTTCTTATACCCCTGGGTCCCAGTGTTTAGCGCAGTAAGGGCCAAGATTAGGTCACGCCCCCTTATGAAGGTCTACTTTGAAGAATGAAAGCCTGTTTTTAAAAAAATACAATTAAAAATAGGGGCACTTTCATTCATCAAAATTTACAAAGCGGCCATTTTGTTTAAAAACTTACCTCTCTCCTCTTCACAGCCGGAGCAGCTTCCCCCGCCCGCAAAATCTCTCTTCATACGTTGGCTATGAAGAATCCGGCTTCCTCCAATCACGGCATGGCCTCAGGCAATGTTTGTTCTGGGGGGAAGCCGATTTTGGAGGAAGCTGGATTTGTATTTGCCGACGTATGAAGAGAGGATCTACATCTACAGAAAACAGACATACACACCCATCCACACAGAGGCATCCAGAGAAAATACACAAAGACAAACATACACACACCCTCTGAGACATCTATGGAAAAAGCTCAGACATACACACCCACCCTCACAGACATCCACAGAAAATGCACAAAGACATGCACACCCACCCTCACAGAGAGGCCGACAGAAAAAATAATACATACACACTCATAGAGACACAAACCAAAGCACAAAGACAAACACAGACATCCACAGAAACACTCACAGGAGGAAGAATTTATGCACATTGCATCACCTAAATCAACAGTGAGTGACATGCATGATAAAAAAATTGCAGAAATTAAGAGATCACTTTTTAAAGAATCATATTTGTAAATGTGCAAACAAAAATAATTCTGTGAGTTCAAAATTGTACATTAATGATCTGGGTAGATGGCTAGATGAAGAAAATTACTTTTAAAAGGTTGAAATATGTTTGTTTTTTCGCCATTTTCCCCAACCAAGAGCACCCCTTCAAATATAGTGTACAAATGTTCCCATCTGTCAGCTGTACTTATGGATTTTGAAAATGCTATACTCTATATGGTCTTGGTGGAACCATAAGCTGTGGTACTCATACCATTAGATCTGGTTAAATGCAGGATTTAGGCTTGTTGGTATGTATTTCAAAATTAAGTCAGCTGTAGTGTAAACTGAACAGTTTTAAATTAACCTGTCTCATTTCAAACACTGAGCAATCTTAGTCTGAGAGTATAACATTTTATGCAGATGTAAACATCTTAGATACAATGCCTCCTTACATCTGGAAAGTCCTTGCATAAAGGGGCAGTAAACTGGAATGTAATATATATATATATATATATATATATATATATATATATATATATATATATAAAATGCATATCTGCCAAAAGGGCACCTACCATTTGTGTATTGAGGAGGAAACATTTCTGCATGGTTTTAAATATAGAATTTCTACAGCATTGTCAATTAATCATAAATACACTGCTGCTAAAAAAGGTGTTTTTATGGACCCCTGGCCCTACCATACAACTACTACCACACTGAAGTTACAATCCGAAATTGCACAAAGAAATATAAAACATTTGCTAAGTAAGTCCTACCTCCTCTGCAAATGAAAGTGATCTGCCGTCTGACTCAGGCACACACTGTACAAACAAAGTGCCAAGTCTGTCTCACACTGTGCATAGTGGTTTAGTGCACACTCAGAAATCCTCTCAAATGCTAATACTTTACTCCTTGGAAATACATTTCCCATGCTCAATTAGCACTCTGCTGTAGTACCCACTGGTGACTGCCAAAATTAAAAAAAAAAAAAAAAAGAATTTATGCTTACCTGATAAATTACTTTCTCTTGCGGTGTATCCAGTCCACGGATTTATCCTTTACTTGTGGGATATTCTCCTTCCCTACAGGAAGTGGTAAAGAGAGCACACAGCAGAGCTGTCCATATAGCTCCCCCTCTAGCTTCACCCCCCAGTCCTTCGACCAAAGATTAGGAAGAAAAAAGAGAAACCATAGGGTGCAGTGGTGACTGTAGTTTAAACAAAAAAATGTTTACCTGACTTAAATGCCAGGGCGGGCCGTGGACTGGATACACCGCAAGAGAAAGTAATTTATCAGGTAAGCATAAATTCTGTTTTCTCTTGCAAGGTGTATCCAGTCCACGGATTCATCCTTTACTTGTGGGATACCAATACCAAAGCTTTAGGACACGGATGAAGGGAGGGAACAAGACAGGTACCTTGAATGGAAGGCACCACTGCTTGCAAAATCTTTCTCCCAAAAATAGCCTCCGAAGAAGCAAAAGTATCGAATTTGTAAAATTTGGAAAAAGTATGCAGTGAAGACCAAGTTGCTGCCTTACAAATCTGTTCAACAGAAGCCTCATTCTTGAAAGCCCATGTGGAAGCCACTGCTCTAGTAGAATGAGCAGTAATTGTTTCAGGAGGCTGCTGGCCAGAAGTCTCATAGGCCAAATGGATGATGCTTTTCAGCCAAAAGGAAAGAGAGGTAGCAGTCGCTTTCTGACCTCTACTCTTACCAGAATAGATTACAAACAAGGAGGATGTTTGTCTGAAATCCTTAGTTGCTTGCAAATAGAACTTTAAAGCACGAACTATATCAAGATTGTGTAACAGACGTTCCTTCTTCGAAGAAGGATTAGGACACAGAGAAGGAACAACTATTTCCTGGTTAATATTCTTGTTAGAAACAACTTTAGGAAGAAAACCAGGCTTGATATGCAAAACTACCTTATCTGCGTGGAACACCAGGTAAGGTGAATCACACTGTAAGGCAGATAATTCTGAAACTCTTTGAGCAGAAGAGATAGTTACCAAAAACAAAACTTACCAAGAAAACAACTTAATGTCTATGGAATGCAAAGGTTCAAACGGAACCCCTTGAAGAACTGAAAGAACTAGATTTAGACTCCATGGCGGAGCCACAGGTTTATAGACAGGCTTGATTCTGACTAAAGCCTGAGCAAACGCTTGAACGTCTGGTACCTCTGCCAGACGCTTGTGTAAAAAGATAGACAGAGCAGATATCTGTCCCTTTAAGGAACTAGCTGACAATCCTTTCTCCAATCCTTCTTGTAGGAAAGACAATATCCTGGGAATCCTAATCTTACTCCATGAGTAACCCTTGGATTCACACCAACCCCGATATTTCCGCCATATCTTATGGTAGATATTAACACCACATTCACTTTACCCTCCCGAGAGAGATGCTTAGAGCCGGCAAAGAGAATGACTGGGGGGTGGAGCTAGAGGGGGAGCTATATGGACAGCTCTGCTGTGTGCTCTCTTTGCCACTTCCTGTAGGGAAGGAGAATATCCCACAAGTAAAGGATGAATCCGTGGACTGGATACACCTTGCAAGAGAAAATGTGTCTTTTTTTTGTTTTTTTTTAGTTCTTGCCTTATGGGGCCCCCTGGCCATTGGGCCCCTGACAGGAGTCACCCCTGTCACCCCCTGATGAAGGCCCTGCTCCCAAGTATTATACAACCTAATTCGTATATTGCAATAGTGGGTACATTTTAATATACCAATCTAGAGATTATATAAATGATCCCCCAAATTATAATACCATGCCCGCCGTGTGGGATATGTAGCCCCCATTTATTGCACAGCAAAAATAAAGAATCTGCCACCTGTGGCTTAAAGAAATACCCAATAATTATGTTGTAATTTATACCTTATGGTACCAAACTGTTGATTCAGAAAATCCACTTTGCCTCCCTCTGTAATCATACGGTTTCAATTTCACCTCCCCTAATACCCAATTGCAGTTTTTTTTAATATAAAACATTTAAAGCTCTTTGTACTGCCACCATGAAAGTTTAATTTTTTTTAGTGAATGTCGTAACTAAAGCTTTTTCCACATCCTTTTTGGCATTCTTTATATCACTAAGATGTTTAGTCATTCTTATACCTAGTGTTCTTGTCGTCATGCCAACGTAAAACATGTCACATGCACATGAAACACAATATATGACAATGGTACTCTTACAATTAATTAAATTTCATATTTTCTGTTTTTTACAAAAACGATCGGTGATCATTTGTTTTTTCTCCATGTGTGTACATATTTTACATCCACCACATGGAATAGAGCAATTATAAATTGGGGGCGTATTAACGTTTCTATCAAAGTGACTATAGGTGAGTTGTTCACTCACATTTCATGCTCTCTTACATGTAAATTTGGGTTTGTCTAGTAACCTTGGTTTTAATTGATCATCCAATCTTAAAATGTGCCAATGTTTACGAATCACACTTTTTTACTTATGGTAATACAGGGTATTTTAAGGTAAAGGTTAATACCTCACTGCTATTAAATAATATTAATAAAAGTTAATTTCCAATAGTTAATATTTCCACAGTAGATGGAGTGCTAAAATCCTTTTTTCTTTTGTGTTTCTTTCTTCTTCGGCACCTATGGGTTGTCATCCTGAAAGGATTTGAATAAGTCATATACATTACAATGTATATTTATATTTAGGGTTGATATTAGAGACAGATTTGGATCTGTTTGTTTAATAAGTCTGTTTAATAAATTATAATGAATCAATCAAACAAACCGTACAAAAACAAATCTTCAAGAAATTATTAGGGGGAAATTATAGTTTTTCATCTTGATTCTACTACACATGTGTAAACAACAATGCCCCCTCTGCTGTGCTACAACCATGTAGTGAACCACAGTCTTACATACAGTACATAGTTATTTCTAAACAGATATTTTTTAAACATTGTTTCACATAGAATATGGACAGCCTACTAACTTTTCTTGCTATCAAGACCTGTCATAATAGGAAACATTCTAAATGTTAACTAATTTGCTTATAAACATAAATACACAAATGGTATTTAAAAAGTAAAATGTGTTTTTTTTCTTATAAGATCTTGTTTTAATTCAATCCTAAGTGAATACTACCACTTACATAGCAGTTCTACAGTTAATAAAGTTATTGGATGACAAACCCTTTGGCATAAACAATAAAGTTACATGAAGACTAATGTCATGAGTGCTACAACATTTCAGACGCTTGACTGCCAGAAGTATTTGGTTGCTTATTGCCTTCATCCATCACATTCATTCATCTTGTGAAAAGCCCCTTAAAAAAATATCTTTACTAGGCCTCTTTAACAGGACTAAAACTGCTCTGTCAATATATAAGTTGTATAGGCTCAATGTACTAAGCAGTGGATGCTGCTTTTGAGTCCTTGCGGGTCTGCTCTCTACAATGTAGGAAGCAGCGGTTAGCGGTCATACCCTAAGAGCAGGGGCGGTATTACATGAGAAAGTCCTTGTGCAATGGTAAATGCACAGTGTCTACTGCCCGTTCTCCGCAAAGACAGGAGGACTGGTTTTATATATATATATATATATATATATATATATATATATATATATATATATATATATGTGTGTGTGTGTGTGTGTGAGAGAGAGAGAAATAGAGCACACTTTAGACAATGGACAATAAAATGTACACTGCCCTAGAGGCAGCTTAACCTATCCAGCACTCAAATAATGAATTTCAATGTTTAGTTAGTTGGTAAAGGGTTAAACAAACCTCCTAATTAAAGCAAAACATAATGATAATTTGTGCACGTTATGCTGAAAAAACATCAAAATACATATTGATTGGGAGCTCCTAGAAACACAATGATTATACAATTATGAGAACAGCACATAAAATATAGCACATAAAATGAGTACAATTAAATAACTAGGATAAATTAAACAATTAACAATTAAATAACTAGACGCTATCAGTATGTTTTGTTTTTTTAAAAAGTAGAGGAGGCAACCAATGACCATTACTTCTGTCAAGCCCTGCTAATCAGGGGAATTCTAGATGAATCACAGCAACCATACTAACTAAACTCCATGTTTCTGACGCAGTGAGTAATACGACTCCAAGCCTTTGATGAAATTTACTGAAGTATATAAAAGTATATAAAGCAAAACATCACGTTTGTATATTAAACTACACTTGCTAAAAGGACCAGAGAGTGCCTCCTTATGTCTTATATAGTGAACCGCTGGCACCCTGGCAGTTGAATAATAAGGTGAGAGTGCTCTTTCTTGGACTTTAAGTATATATATATATATATATATATATATATATATATATATATATATATATATATATATATATATATATATATATATATATATATATATATATGGATAGATAGATATATTTTGAATCAGTGCTCAAAGATGTTGAACACCGGTACAAAATCTACAAATCCATCTCTCTTTAATATGAGTTTTACTGTGCTATAGACTCCAGTGATTTTCAACTTCATTACACAAATACACCCTCATTAAAAAATGGCAAAATTAAAGGGACATGAAAGTCAAAATCTAACTTTCTTCATTCAAATAAAGCATGCAATTAAAATATCTTCTTTCATTATCACATTGTGCACAGAATTATATGTGCACACTTCAGCACTGAGCAGCTAGCTACATAGGAACTAAGCATTTGAAGGAGTTCACAGTATATACATATAGGAGTCTGTGGATGTCACATAATACAAGGGAAAAAGAAATGAAAAGAAAGTCTGGATTTCAAAAAGAGCAATAGATTACATTCAAAGTAAGTGTTATTGTGCGATCTTTATACTATGCATTTGATGATTATGCAATTCTACTGTAATTAATAGTCTTTAAAGGATTTTTTTGTCTGAGCATAGTTGAATCACTAATCACCGAAGAAGCCAAGAGACATTCTTACAAAATCACCTCTTAGATTCATATTGGTCAAGTTTTGTGGGATATGTAATGAAAACTTTATTATTCAGAGGATAGAAAAAACACATATTTTAATTTTATTATAACAAATACCTATTTGTCTTGGCATGCTTAGTCAAAATGTCGCTCCACTATTATCAATCATTTGTAGAGCGCCAACAGATCCGGCAGCGAAATAAACATAGGTATAATAAGAAAGGTAGCATTTATAGAACACAAATGCGTAGCGGGCCCTGCCAAGAGCTGCATTGTTGTAAATCAGCTCTCATTAAGGTGATCTACAAAACAACTAGGCTTGTAGGCTTACATGCTAAGGGGGTTCAAGGGGTTGATAAAGCAGGAGGTGAGGAACTGAGGTAAAAAAAGGTTAGAAAATGTTGTATAGCAGCAAAAAAGCAAAGAACAATACAAGGGCTAGTACTGAAGGTAAGGGTTAAATATAAAAAATACAATACATGGGAACAATATTAATTACAAGCACCCAGCACTCTTTGTATCCAAAATTTACAAAGAAACAATGTTCGCTCAGATTAAATAAGAATGTTACCAATAGGTTTCAATACATTTCAGTTCCCTTTTTGTAGTGAAATATGAAGCAGGGATTTCAAAGTTATTTCAACTGAAGTACTCAGTACTTTTCCTTCTGGTGCAAATGCAGGAGAACGTCTTGGGTGCAACTCTAATTAACCAAGACCTTCCTGTTTTTGTTTGCAATTGATATGTAGTGCACAGAAGAGAGAACAGAGCACATCTCGATTTAAGCTTAGTTATTAAAAACACAAACTGCGCAAAAAAAAAACTTTGCACTTACTAAAAACAAAGATTTGTGCATCAAATCAGTCCTATGAAGCCTTGGGAGTCCCCGATCTTATACTGAAATGGCTGTCAATAATGGAAACTAGCTGATATCTGTTCTGGATATGGGTCATTAGGTGCCCAAAGGAAATTGTGGTTCACAGAAGATCCAGCACCTAGTGATGACGTCAACACGTTCCCCCCGATCTGTGGTCGGGCTTTCTCAAGAGAAGAATGTATGTTGTATCCATCACTGAACAAAATAGTCTTTAAGGAACACTTGAAACTATAAAGACTAGGGGAGAGTCTTGTGGAGCGAGGCAGAGAGTTCCATAAACTAGGGGCCATTCTGGTGAAGTTCTGTATACGGGTAAGAGAGGAGGAGAGAAGGGGGTTATGAGCAGAGTAAAGGGGATAGAAGAGCATCTTTTCTATGAGAGCATATCTAGATAGGATCAGGAGTGTGCATGTGTCTTTATATGGCAGCAGTGTGTACAACAATCTCTGTATCAATGTTATAAATATAGGGCTAGATTTAAAGTGAAGCACAATTAATAGTGGAGGGCGCATTATTTATCACAAGAACTAACAAACAATCTGGTATTATAACTGGATGGTTAAAAATTTTAACCAAAGAATCTTACCGCAGCCAAATAAAAATTAGTGCTACATTAACTTTTTATGGACAGCACAGGGAGTGTTAATAGCATGCTCATTGCGCTTACATTCCAAGTAGTAAGTTAAAGTGAAATGTCCCTTTAAGTCTTGTACTTCTTAGAAGTGCGGAATCTGTTGGCGCTCTACAAATAACCGATAATAATAATAATACTTGAAGACAATCAAAATTAGACATGTGAATGGCGAAAAAATTGGGTTCGGATCGATTCGGATTTTTTCGAATTTCAGTTTGGATCGATTCGAATTCAGAAAAATTCTAATCAATTCGGTTCATATTCGTTTCGGATTCATTCGGATTCGAATAAATTTGGCTGGATTCGGTTCGGAAATTTGGAATTTCGGTAAGTGTTAGGTGGGATGTGCTGTGTATTAGACTAGTATTATGTACTGTATATTAGGCGTAACCCATAGCAGAGTGATACAACCAAATATACTGTACAATACTAGTGTAATCCATGGCCATCCGAATCTACCGAATAAATCCGAACTAATTTCAGATTTGGCACTATTTTAATTGGAAATTCGAATCGACCCGAATCCCGAATTTACCGAATTTTCCGAATCGATCCGAAATGAATTGCACATTTCTAATCAAAATTTAACTGTAAAATGTATTGCTTTTTGAGACTTGAAGTAAACCATTAATAGCGTTGCGTAACCTGCTGGTGCTTTATAAATAACTGATAATAATAATTATTATTAATTGTATAGCCCAGAACTACATGAAAAAATTCACTACCATCAGATTAGCAAACCCTAAACATGGTCTATTATGTGAGAGATATAGCATATCTGATCAACATGTAGATAGTAGCATGCTCTAGACCATTGTTTCTCAACCGCGGTCATCATGTACCCCTAACAGGTCAGGTTTTCATTCTGGACCAGAGCACAGGTGAAATAATCAGCTGATGGGTGAGCGCAGGTGGGTAACCATGGTGTTACTGATCATCTGATTAAATCACCTGAGCACTGGTTCAGCTATAATGAAAACCTGGACTGTTGGGTGTACTTGAAGACCGCGGTTAAAGGGGCACTGAACCCAATTTTTTTCTTTCATGATTCAGATAGAGGATGAAATTTTAAGCAACTTTCTATTTTGCTCCTATTATCAACTTTTCTTTATTCTCTTGGTATCTTTATTTGAAATGCAAGAATGTAAGTTTAGATGCCAGCCCATTTTTGGTGAACCACCTGGGTTGTCCTTGCTGATTGGTGGATAAATTCATCCAGCAATAAAAAGTGCTATCCAGAGCACTGAACCAAGAACCAAGAAAAAAGCTTAGATGCCTTCTTTTTCAAATAAAGATAGCAAGAGAACGAAGAAAATTTGATAATAGGAGTTAATTAAAAAGTTGTTTAAAATTGCATGCTCTATCTGAATCAGGAAAGAAAAAATTTAGGTTCAGTGTCCCTTTAAGAAACACTGCTCTAGACTATCAATCAAGCAATGGAAATCTGAGCAAAAATAGAAGTGCTACTGATTGTACTAAAGCAATATTAATGCATAATAGCGCTAATAATCTCTTGCAATCTCTTCATAGTGCGCATGACACCTGCATGCTTCTAAATCTACCCAAAGTATGCTACCTTGGAAAATAACTACCTTTAAAAAAAGGCTAAAATTTTAACAAATAATACTATAACATTTTTAAAATACGCATTATACATTCTTGATACTATAATGACTAAATAATAATAATCATAAGCCGAGCAAAAATTTAATTTCTATGTAATTTAGAGTCAGGAATCATTCTAATGAAACCAAGACCTCTGAAATAATTAGTAAACAGATCTATACTATATCATCATGCTGCAATTTATAGCAAACGTTATTTTAATCCACTTGACATAAATAATTAACAAGCTTATCTTTAAAAGTCAACACAAACCATACACTGGATATTCTGCAGACTATCTTGCTATGGCTTTTTAAACGTACTTTACCTCATAGCTGCCTCAAATGTAAAAGCACTGCATTTGGCATAATATGTAAGGAAAGAAAAAAGGGACATGTACAAAAAATAGGCTTTAAGAACTGAAAAGGAAAAGTAGTGTTCACCCTTAAGCTAGCAGAGTTATATAACCTGATGCATTCTACAAAGATGTGTTACAGCCAGTCCATTACTGTCAGAATGATATGAATGAAATGAGCTGTTACCATGGATAAGATACTTAATTATTTCTCTAAAAGAAAAAAAATACTGAGAGAGAAGAAATATGTAAAGGGTCATTGTACGCCATTTTCTACTGCGTATACTTTATCTTATATAAAATATATATAAATATATGGGGGGGGGTAACTTTAAGTTCCCCTTACTGTTCAATGCTTGTAATTTTGAAATTTGAAATGTTCCAATTTTGTGGGCACCCTCAGTGCCTGGGAATACTGAAACAACCTAATATTTTTGCAGTTATTATGCATTGAATAAAAGGCACTTTCCTGACCAAAAATAAAACAAAATCTACTGTACCAATCTTTAGGATATTTGTCACGCAGATAGATTTTATTGTCTAGTAAGTGAAATCATAAGCAATGGTTACTGAGACATAAAGGTTTAAATTCATTTGTTTTTTTAATATTTTGAGCATGCTCAGCAGAAGCAAACATCTAACAACATTTTAATGCATACTCAGTAGTAGATTTTGTAACAATGAACTAGCAAAGCAACTACAATTTTTCTTGGCCAAGAAAATGTACACATGCGCCAATAAGTATTGTAGCAAATATGATAATATATGTTTGTGTTTCTATTAAAAAGGTCTTCAAGTTAATAAAGTGTTCCTGCAGCCAGAGGCGAAACTAGAAACCACAGGGCCCAGGTGCAAGAATCTAAGAAGGGCGCCCCCCCCCCCAAAAAAAAAAAAAGTGAATTTGATACATATGATACATTTCTTTATTTTTTTTTAACATTTAACACAGAAAAAAAATGTGAATCAGATTACAGGTCTGCAAAAGGAGGTACCCTGTGCCCACAGTCTGTGAGATGGTCTGACCCCCTATTACTGTATATAGTGACACTGCTTAACTCACCAGTACTGTATATAGTGAGTTAGTGACACAGTCTGTAATCTGTCTGTGAGATGGCTGGCCTGCCCTTACCCGCCCCAGTACTTTATAAAGTGACCACAGTAGTCTGTGACATAGTCCAGCCCCCCCCCATACTGTAGTATGTATAGTGGTACTGTATAGTGACACTGTTTACCCCCTCCCCCCCATGCTGTAGTAACAAGGTCTGTAATTTGCTGGTTCCACAAACATACACACACACACACACATACAATGCATAAATACACACACAGTCACATACACACATACACACAAACACCAATGGGTAAAACAGAAATCTGAATCATGAACATTTAATTTTGACTTTCAAGTTCCTTTAAGTAAACTTTATTTAGTTTTAAAGGGACTAACAGAATATGCACATGATACTTAGGTATCTATGGCTCAGTGTCAAACAGGGACATCTCCTGTAGAAAAACATGGTTTATTTGGCACAGATTTTTCTTCTTCAAAGAAACAACTTTATTACATTTTAAACTCTACCTTTTGGATGGAAGAGATATTTTTGTATCATGTCCCTTTAAAGCCCCAAGCAAGACCAGCATTACCTTAACAATTTTCAACAAATGACTAATCTGGAATTACCCTGCAATTTTATATATGTAAGTATGCTTGCAATGTCTCATGGGAACATCATGAGGCTTCACTGAATCAAAATAAAGAAAATAGACTAGCTCTACAATACAAACACACATCTCTGAGCACAAATAAGCATTTCTGAAATAAAAAATGTTATTTAGGTTTGTCCCAACATCAACCAAGATGGCTGCTTTATAAAAACGGCTGAGCTATAGAGCTGGTAAATCCATTGCTTATCACCCACCAGACCTATTATTTAAGTTTTTATCGAGTGTTGATGTGCAGATAAATACTTGAGGATCAGGTTTTTGCACATTTTATATAAAACCCCAGTCAGGCAGACCAGAATAGATAAGATGAGCAGCAGAGGCCTTCTACCGGCCTGGCACTTTATTTACCCCCCAATTTCCTGGTACACCAGGTCAAGCAGCTGTACACGCTGAACAGAAATTCTCAGACATACCTTACCTATACAGAATAACGACAGATCGTGTTTAACTGATATACTAAACACCTCTATACCGATACAACCATGGATGGCCTATCTTTAGCAATTTAAACTCTGCTGAAGGGCTTTGAGGAACAATCTTTCCACACTGATCGATTCTGCTTTTTTGCTGCAATGTTTGCCAAGCCTGAAGCCCAATGTGGATCTACAAGGACATACTCCCTGGAGTGTTACACTACCAGTGACGTATTACAACCTGTCTCCGGTTGGTGAAACTATCAAGGATAAGCTTACCACATACACCTCTGTAGATGTTGGCTGTAGCTCCGAAGACAGGAATGTCTGAGAAACCGTGAGTGCAACGGATGTCTTGCTGCACACAAACCGCATCTAGTCCTCAAAATTGGGGCCAAATCATTGTATTTGGAGATCTACTGTTCTCTCACTATGACTTCATCTCCCACCACATTCAAGTACCATATTCTACCGACCTATAAGATTGGAGTGGGGTGAAGCAGAACTACGTAACTTAACTTAACTGGCAGACACTGTCTCAATGGGTGTCAAAATGAACATTTTCAATATATTTTTGTTTCACTTCATGCCTATTAGGCTTGTTCCTTTTGTTTCTTTATTGCAGTTTAGTATGTTTGTTAAGAATGACAATCTACTTATGTCCACATAGCTGAAAATATCTTGAATAGGGCACCCGCTAAACACGAAGTACCGCTACAAGAGACTTTTACTTTTGTTGTCTATTATAACATTGTACCACACTCAGTACGAAAACCTTGCTCATTTTTTTTCAAGGGTATCCTGCTAGTTTATCCTGTGGTATTCGAATAAGAATTGTGATTAGTTGTCTAATTAATGTGAGTCAGATAACTACAGCATACGTATTATTCAGAATCCTATACAGTAATCTTTGCCACTTAAATATGATAATTTAGTCATTAACACAGCTCATATGTAAATAGTATTGCACCAGACCTATCTATTAGACTACTATGTCATCTTCCCATACTTTTGTGGAAGCCACTTGGTAATATTGTGACTACAAACTATATGTCTAGCTTTTTTAAAATGCATATATTCCTTGTCGGCATCCATACACAACTTATTATTTAATACCTTCCATTTTGATAAGGGGGGCTCTCCAGTCAGTCTGTTACTGCTAGTTTGATTATATTTCTCTGTAAATAAGTTTGTTTTAGATAACTTATCTTCTTAAGGGTAAAAAAAGATCTAGCCTAATTGTGATATTATATAATATATGACCTGACCACTATAAGTGTTATTATTCTTTCTTCAATAAGTAGTTTTTCTATATATTATATTTATATAACCCCTCTGTCAGGGTGCCAGGAATCAGATTGAGATGAGAAGTGCAAAAATAATCACACCTTTATTAATAGCAAAAAATAATAAAAAGTCCACAAGTCAAAAAACAAGCCAGGAGTCAAAACCAGAGCTGGTAGTCAGACGAGCCGAGTCAGGAGCCAAAGCGAATAGTCAGATGAGCCGGAATCAAGAACAAGGAAAACAGCATAGTCAGGAACAAGCCAGGGATCAGGAAGGACGAAAGGCAGCCAGGTAATACACAGGAACTCTCACAAACAGGTCTGAGACAACGCAAAGGCAAAGCATACTAAACAGAGGCCCATTAAATAATAAGTGATGACATCACAATTCTGAGACTGTATCCTGTCTCACACGGATGATGCACACCAGTCTGGCCATAAAAGGAAGTGCAGGAAATTAGCAGCATCCCCCACAATGCACCATAGTCAGCAAGAGAGGTGAGTAAAATGGCTGCCAGCAGCACATGGCAAACAAAACGGGGAAAAACGCTGACACCCTCATGGCCCCTTCATTAGATAATTTTAGTATAGGTGGACCTTATAAGGCCACTACTTTCATTTGGGCTACGCCTTGCATTTTGCTTATTTTATAGTTCTTGGGGGGTTTATAATGTACTTAATTTGATTCTATAGATGTGAGGGTTCAAACAGAGGCTTTGAAATGTATTTCTTATCAGCAATATTATAAGCCCAAGAGTAACCTCTGTGTATTATCCCCTCATAGCCCCTCTACTGTTCAAATATAGTTTTAATGGTCCAAGAGTGGCCGCCAATTCTCATTAGGGGTAGGTTTTGTATTTTTAACCTCTATTATAGACAGGGGGATTTTTAGATTTGTATCTATATAAAAGAAAAAGGTTTGTTTGTTTTTCCTCATAAGCTATTACAGTTTATACTCAAAGCAACCTGCAGCATATATGATTTGAATCTGACCCTATAAGCCATACTTGTTTTTTATGATCTGAAAATTATTTTATCAATATGTACTCTGTATAATTGAATCCTGTATCTTGTAATTCGCCTCTTAATGTCCTTAACCACAATAAAATTTAAAAATATAAAATAAAATTCAGGAAATGGCACTGACTCTTCAATACATTGATGTTATCAACATTGTAAGTGAAGACATAGATTTATTAACATTGTCATATTTATTGTTTCCAAATAATAAATTAAGGCACTAAAAGTTTCTAAGCTATGGTGTCCTGGTGTCACAGCTTAAATTTGCTGAAGTCCTGAAAGGTTGAGGATGAATAGATCTGTGCAGGGAAATAAAGTCAGTGGATGATCTGTAAGAGAAATTATCCTTATTCCTATAATGCTGGTGTCTGATGTCCTTAAGCATAATCTCTATCTTGAAATATGTGTATATATATATATATATATATATATATATATATATATATATATATATATATATATATATATATATATATATATATATATATATATATATATATGACACATACAAGTTGTGAAATATTGTCTTAACAAATTATCTTTATTGTTATTGATTTTAGATGACTTTCAAAAGTAGTTTAGGAGAAAACAAACAGAAAAAAAATAGATTGAGAATTTTTTTAAGTCAGCACAAAGGTAGGTTATTCATTTGCAAAGTATTGATTGGACAGAGGAGTAGTATGCAGAGTGGCTAGACAGCTGGCATGCTGGAGGAGCAGGGATTGTTTTAGAATGTTAATGTGGAGCAATCTAAATACTTTTTCCCCCAGGATGTTTAAATAGCATATGGGCAGAAGTGTAAAATATAAAGCATAATTTTTTTTTTTTTTTATATATAAATAATGAGTATGTAAGATATGCTCTTTGGGCAGAGTTGAGCTTCACTCAGACAGGCACCAGTTTCATTAGTAATCTGATTCAGCTTGACAGATCAACTCTTTATTGTCTTGCATTTAATGTAGTCATATATTTATATACTATGAAACCCCTCCATAGACTCTGAACTTACACCAATACAATAGGAACAAGAGTCAAAGACTTAAGTACCCACTGCAGCTGCTTCTTAGCTGATCCAGTATCTGTTTCTAGCAAGGTGGGCTGGCTTTTATTTTATTATGGAGAAGTAGCTGAGTAAACAAATTAGGACCCAATTTATTTTTCCACTTTATGTAAAAGTATTATATCTCTTTAATTGCAAAAAATGCTGCTTTCGAAAAATATTGTTTTGCATTGTTTTATTTTTTGTTTTAAAATGCAGGTGTATTTTAAAGGGACACTAAACACTTAGGGCTAGATTACGAGTACGGCACTATTTATCGCTCCGGTTCGTGCATTAGCTCTGCTGAAAGTAAGCATTTTGGCGCATTGGGTAGCACTCGTATTACAAGTTGAAAGTAAAAAGTTTTTGCTCATGCGCTAGCCCGGTTCGCGCAAAAAGCCAAAGTTACAATATCGCAATTGTGTTAAAGTATTCCCCCATAGAAGGAGCAAGAAAGGTGGGAAAAATATATAACTATACATACATTAACATAGAGATACATATATATACATATTTAGACATGTATGTATCTCTATGTTAAAGCCCTTTGCCGTCCATTTTTATATTTGAGCCCTTATAGCTTTTTGTGCAATATTTTTGTTAATCATTTTTATTAGATAGTGTTATTATGAGTGTAACTGTACTCTTAAATGAATTTTGTGACACTTTTTATTCAAGCACAATGGTTAACCAGAGCACTGATATTGCGCTATCCAACGCACATTAAATTAAATCGCACTCAAGCGATTGTGCCAGTTTTCAACTTCTAATATGCACGCTACTTCTGTCGCACAAACAGCAGCGATAAACCCAATATTACTCATGCGCAACTGTTAGCACGCCACTCGTAATCATGCCCTAAATACATTTTATTCACCTCCCTCTAATCATGGATGCTGACATTTTGGAACCTAGGTTACACTGCAGGTATTACAGGAGAATTGCTGCATATGTGCAGCATTAGTACTGGAATGTAGTGAAAACTAGATTTCAACATGGCAGCACTCATGGCTAGAAGGAGGTGGGGAATAACTGCAATACTATGCTTATAAAATGTATTTATAGTGTTTAATGTCCCTTTAAGTGTTTGTTCTTAAAGGGACACTATACACTAAATTTTCATGGGGGCTAAAGTTTTTAATGTATGATGATATGCATTTAAGTCAAGCGGTAAACTTATTGCAAGTGTTTTTTATATATATTTTTTAATTATAAAGATGCCGGTTTAAACATAGCTCTCTAAACCCAAGCTGCTGTTTGGAAATGATAGTCTACCCTGGCTTTCCCCTCCTTCCCCTCCCTTCTCTAAGCTGCTCGCCCCCCCCCCCAAGTTTCTCTACACACTTGTTGCGCAGCAGTTCGCAGGTGGGGATTGCCAAATGATGCCAGCAAAGATGTCAACGTCACTGTGAAGTTGCGAGCATGATAAAAGCTTTTTTACAGTGGAGTTGCATATAACATTTTTGGAATTGGTCCCAAGAGCTGCCTGGTAGCACTTGTGGCATCCTTGGAATTTGTTTGTGACCACGCAATCAGGAGCGCACTCACAGACACAAACACCAGTGCATGCCTTCTTTTGTTATGGGGGCCATGATTTCACTATTTGCATACACACTACCATTGGCTAAGAGGCGTGGCAAAGGCATGATAGAATTGTCTGTTCACTCTGCCCTTCTCTAAGCGCAGACCATGAGGGTGCTGAGCACACACTTAAACTCAAAGGTAAACTTTTAAAAATGTGATTTACTGATAATACCGATTCCATATTATTGTGCTCTATTTGTATTTTCATTGTCAATGATTAATTTAAGATAAAAAAAATGTATTGTATTCTGACCACCAGCTGCATATAATAAAGCTGTAAAAAAAACACGAAGTTTTTACCCTGACTAGTAAACCATTGTGATATTGTTTATATGTGTAGCAAATCATGTCCGCTTGACCTTGCTAAATGCCAACAGCATATGCTGTTAGCATTTAACATTGCACAAGCATTTCTGGTGAAATGCTTGTGCAATGCCGCCCCCTGCATATTCGGGTAATAGCAGGGGCCGTTAATCATCCCACTGCTTCTTAACTTCCGTTTCCGGCGAGCCGAAGACATTGCGCGGACAAAGCAGCATTCACTGCTTATTAAACCTCCCCCTACATGTTTGTTCACTTCAATGTGTGCCTTATATCTTTTAAAGTTTCACAAAGAATAATTCTTTCAGCCAAAGCATCAAGTTTTACAAACAAAGACTACTGTAGATAAAGGCTATATTTTACAAAAGAGACAGTAGAGAATAAAACATTTGTAATTTGTCATATTGAGTAACAATGGTTTCCATCTGGCTAATAACATACTTGTTATTTCTCCCTTTGATTTTAATGTTACGATTACTTTCATGTTTATTCATTGTAACAGATATAGTAATACATTCTAGCCTAAACCACAGTAATTACAGTCATGCTCCATCTGTGTGTAAGGGAGATATACACAGTATTCATGAACCTTCCTCTCTTGTTTATACCAAAGCAGATTTTATTTTCAATACCCAGGAGGGTCCTTAAACCCAAACTGAAATTTTATTTTTAGAAATTGCCTAATAGATTTGCCCATAATCACTGCAACATTAGGATGAAACACAGTTACTGAAATCATTAATTATGTAGGCAAAAATAAACCATTATTTAAATAAAAGTACAAATTGTTGTTTCATCATTATGGCCATCAAACAGTTGTCCTGATATATTTATAAATATAGCAGAGAGCTGAGGAGGAGGCAAAAACCGTGAGAAGTGAATGTAAAAAGTGACATTTTGCTGATGTCCATGAAAAGGTTGAAGACTGAAGGTTAGTGGGTTTTTTTTGTTTGTTTTTTTTGTTATGAGAAGTTAGTTAGGTTCAGAAATAATTGAACACTGATACAAGTTTTGTTATTTCATCTGTTTACCAAATTGATTAAAGTTACAGTTAAATAATGAATATGGGCTTAAAGTGCAGTCTCTCAGCTTTAATTTGAGGGTATTCACATCCAAATTGGAGGAAGGGTTAAAGGGACATTAAACCCAAAACATTTCTTTCATGATTCAGATAGAGGACACAATTTTTAAAACATTTCCTATTTACTTCTATTATCAATTTTTTTTCATTCTCATGTTATTCTTTGTTGAAGAGATACCTAGGTAGGTAGCGTGCACCTGCCTGAAGCACTACACGACAGGAAATAGTGCTGCGATCTAGTGCCCCTGCTAATGTATACCATTGTTGCAAAACTGCTGCAGACACGTGCACACTCTTGAGCTTACATTTCTGCCTTTCCACAAAGGATAACAAGAAAACTAAGATATTTGATAATAGAAGTAAATTAGAAAGTTGTTTAAAATGTTATGTTCTATCTAAATCATGAAAGAAAAAAAATTGGGTTTATGTCCCTTTAAGGAATTACAGCTCTTTAATATGTAGCCCCCTCTTTCTCTCAAAAGCTGTTTCATGGACAGGTGTAGGCTATTCCTTCATTATTTCATCATCAATTTAGCAAGTAAATGGTCTGAAATTTATTCCAGGTGTGGCATTCTCATTTGGAAGCTGTTGCTGTGAACCCACAACATGCGTTCAAAGGAGCTCTAAATGCAAGTGAAACAAGAGATCTTTAGGCTGCAAAAAAAAAAAAAAAAAAGAAATCCATCAAAGAGATAGCAGGAACATTAGGAGTGGCCAAATCAACAGTTTTGTACATTCTAAAGAAAACAAGAACCCACTGGTGAGCCAAAAAGGCCTGGACATCCACAGAAGACAAGTGTTGGATGATTGTATGATCCTTTCCATGGTAAAGAAAAACTCCTTCACAACATCCAGCCAAGTGAAGAGCACTCTCCAAAAAGGTAGGCATATCATTATCCAAGTCTACCATAAAGAGAAGACTTCACAAGGGCAAAAACAAAGTTCACCACAATTTGCAAACCACTCATAAACCTCAGGAATATAAAGGCCAGATTAGACTTTGCAAAAAAAATATTTAAAAAAACCAGCCCAGTTATGGAACAACATTCTATGGACAGATGAAACTAAGATCAACCTTTACCAGAATGATGGGGAAATGAAAGTATGGAGGAGGTTTGGAACAGCTCATGATCTGAAGCATACCACATCATCTGTAAAACACGGTGGAGGCAGTGTGATGGCATGAGCATGCATGGCTTCCAATGGCACTGGATCACTAGTGTTTATTGATGATGTGACAGAAGAAAGAAGCAGCCGGATAAATTCTGAAGTGTATAGGGATACATTTTCTGCTCAGATTAAGCCAAATTCAGTTTATTGGACGGCACTTCACTTTACAGATGGGCAATGACCCAAAACATACTGCAAAAGCAACTCAGGAGTTTAAGGCAAAGAAGTGGAATTTCCTGCAATGGCATGCATTTCACTTGCTGAAGACAAAACTTAAGGCAGAAAGACCCACAAACAAACAACAACTGAAGACAACTGCAGTAAAGTCTGGCAAAGCATCACAAAGGCAAAAACCCAGTGTTTTGTGATGTTGATGCATTGCCGACTTCAAGCAGTCATTTCCTTCAAAGGATTCTCATAAAAGTATTAAAAATTAACATTTTATTTATGATTGGGTTAATGTGTCCAATTCCCTTTGAGTCCCTGAAATAAAGGGCCTGTGTATGAATATGGTTGCAATTCCTAAACGCATCATACAATATTTTTCTTCAACCCCTTGAATTAAAGATGAAGTCTGCACTTCAATTGCATCTTGGTTGTTTAATTTCAAATTCATTGTGGTGGCGTACAGAGCCAGTATTATGAAAATTGTGTCAGTGTCCAATTGATTACAGACTTAACTGTAGGTTTTGGGAGGGGGGTGCAAGTAAAAGATGGGTACTAGTAGGGAGGGTAATGCAAGGAGTCCCTTGGTTATCAAAGTAGTTTGGGGCAGGTGAATAGTGTAGCAAATCCGGGCAAAACTAGTGGTTAGGGTTAATTGCTGATTGACTAAGTCATCCAGATTCAGGATTTATGTCATTTGGGCAGGGCTGTCGGATGGATTGATGGTTAATTCAAGGAGGACAATTTCCAAATTGCTTTTTTTTTTTTTAAAGACTCTGTTACTAAATATGTGCGTCTAGTTTGGTTAGCCACAAAGGAAATTCATTTTAATGCAGCATTTCTAAAGTCGTGATTGTGAAGCGACAGGATTTTGCTAAAATTGCTTAATTGGCTGTAGCACCTCTTACAGACATGAAAAGTTATACACACCTAGGGCTGTCACTGCACAACAGCTGCTATAATTATGACCAGTTTCACTACGATTATGTGTGAGAAGTATCATTGTATTATAGAACAATGAAGGAAAGAAACCCATTATGAGAATAATGCTGTAGAGTTTATTCACAAATGAATCCTGAAGCAAGCTGCTCTCTGTGTTAAACAAGCAGATCCGATAATCACGACAACACAAGTCATTTATACATTAACAAAATTACTTCACAAGCTAGGAGGTTTATTTTGTATTTGTGACAGACCGTATGAATTATAATTCAAAATAAACCTACTTCCCATTTTATTTCCACCATCTCGGTGGCAATTACGATGTCTGTCTAGAGAAAACACTTACATAAGCACATCAAATTTAAAAACAGAACATTAACCATTTCATAGCCTTAAAATAATAAAAGCAGTAGCTCAAAAATGAAGAATACATGCTAAGGAAAATATGAGCAATGATTACAGGGATCCTTTAAAGGAATGATAAAAAAAAAAAAAAAAGTTATTTTAAAAAAATATTGTTTCTGGCCACTTTGAAATGGTTGCCAAGCTCTACCCACTGGATTGAAATCTGTCTCTTTCTGGGCTTACATTGAGACATGTGCATTCAGCAGTTTTATACGCTGTCAAATACAGAAGAAGGTAGCTTCTCTGGGCATTCAGCTATTTTCGGCGCAGGTTCTTCATGTGATAGTGCCATAAACTAAGTCTGTGCAAATCCAAATTTTAGTCTGTTGCACTTTCACAAGAAAAAAATTGGCTCCAAAAAATAGTCAAATCCCGCGAGCAGCCACCTTCTTCCACATTCAACAGCTAACGCAACTACTGAATGCACATGTCTACTTACATTGTACAATATACATCTTTATAGAAGGATGTTAAATACCTGCCCATGAGTACAAGCAACACTCAGTTTCATTATGTCCATAATTTTTTTCCCATTATAAGCTAAGACACTACAGTTTTACACACAACAACAGTTGGCCTTAAGTAAAAAACTATTTGGGGTAACAATATAGAAGCACACATAACTTTTAAGAGACATTTATATCCCTATATTGCTTATATATATATATAGTTCCTCCAAGAAGCAGGCAACTCACTGGTCTTTGCAGTAAAAATACAAATTTATTTCTTCAGTTTAAAAAACAAACGTTTCGGCACTGCATTGTGCCTTTGTCAATGTTACACAACAAGAATATACAAAAGCAGAGTGCAACTAAGCACCCAAAATCAGCTGATTTCGGGTGCTTAGTTGCACTCTGCTTTTGTATACCTTAATCAGTATGAGGTAAGTAAAGATGTAATCACTTGTATGTTTCACACTGTCCGGAAAAGCCTCTTGTATGGAGTGAGATGACCCCTTTGGACCTTGCAATATCCACAGGTAAAGAAACTTTCAGATCCTCTAATCCTCTAATAACAATAGTATTGAGCTAGTTGTTCGTTCCTGTGAGTGCACTTCTCTCTGTATGTATTTAGTCTCTATATGGGAAAAAAGGGGCAACCAGACGTGGACTCCTTGCTCAGTGTGCTTAGAGGAATATGGCTACACCTCACTGACGAGGCCCAATGAAGGCCGAAACGATCGTCTGGGGTTGCTGTGTTCCTCGTTCAGAGAGGAATTGCCTGGTATTTCAGTGCTGGACTGACTGTAATAGGCTGGATCAGACTGATATACTACAGGAAAGTTCCACTCTGTGAAAAGCATTACTGGGCTAAAAAGTTGCACCCAGGTGGTAAATCGCCATAGAACAGGCTAACAATGGTATTGAGCCAGTTGTTCATTCCTGTGAGTGCACTTCTCTCTGTATGTATGTATATATATATATATATATATATATATATATATATATATATATATATATATATATATATATATATATATACATACACACACACACACACACACACACAGATATATACATATACACAGTTGTGCTCATAAGTTTATATACCCTGGCAGAATTTATGATTTCTTGGCCATTTTTCAGAGAATATGAATTATAACTGATAACACAAAAACTTGTATTTCAGTCATGGTTAGTGTTTGGCTGAAGCCATTTATCATCAATCAACTGTTTTTTAACATGAATGACAGCTTGAAGTATTTTGTGGTATTTGTGGATGAGGCTCTTTATCTTCTCAGATGGTAAAGCTGCCCATTCTTCCTGGCAAAAAGCCTCCAGTTCCTGTAAATTCTTGGGCTGTCTTGCATGAACTGCACATTTGAGATCTCCCCAGAGTGGCTCAATGATATTGAGGTCAGGAGACTGAGATGGCCACTCCAGAACCTTCACTTCATTCTGCTGTAGCCAATGACAGGTCGACTTGGCCTTGTGTTTAGGATCATTGCCTTGTTGGAATGTATAAGTACGTCCCATGCGCAGCTTCTGGGCTGATGAATGCAAATTTTCCTCCAGTATTTTTTTTATAACATACTGCATTCATCTTGACATCAATTCTGACCAAATTTCCTGTGCCTTTGTAGCTCACACATCCCCAAAACATCAGCGATACACCTCCGTGTTTCACAGTAGGAATGGTGTACCTTTCATCATAGGCCTTGTTGACTCCTCTTCAAATGTAGCGTTTATGGTTGTGGCCAAAAAAGCTCAATTTTGGTCTCATCACTCCAAATGACTTTGTGCCAAAAGGTTTGAGGCTTGTCTCTGTGCTGTTTGGTGTATTAAAAAAACTTTTATAGGAAACACTAATAAAAAAGCGACGTTTCGGGGTATCACCCCTTAGTCATGCTATGTTTTATATATGTTAAACATTCACCTTTTAAATGCTATTTGGCGCCAAACATTTCAAAAAATGGTATAGGGCCCCCTCTACTGGTATGGAAATCATATAACATCTTTACTTACATATATATCCCTTAAAATACAATATATATACAATTGATGGATGGTTAGCAACTTGTTACATATTTACAAAAATTGCTGTAATGTTGCACTTTAATATCACTTGTGTTACACATAGCCCACTATCTATCTCTCAAAAAAGCTAACTAGTTAAATCACAAAAGTTCAGTAATAATATCACAAAAAATGACACATTAGTTAAACACATAGGTAAATTCAGTTAAGGAACTGTAATATACCAATTTGATTATAGTAGATCATACCTATAAAAAGCAAGTGAGATAAAAATCTCTATTAAGACCCTTGGGGTTGATGGTTTCTAGCTTGTGAATCCACCACATCTCTTTTTGCTTGAGAAGTTTTTCTCTATCACCACCATTTCTAGGCATTTTTATCTGTTCAATCACTTGCCACCTCAATTGGCTAATCCCGCGTCCCTGCTCCAAAAAGTGTTTAGACAAGGGGGCTTCTAAGTTTTTTCTTCTTATATTGGAGCGGTGTTGACATAACCATTCCCTAACCTTTTGGGTGGTCTCTCCTACATAAAAAAGGGAACACGGGCATTTTATCAGATATACTACAAAGGAGCTATCACAAGTAAAGTACCCATTGATGTTATATTTTTGCCACTGTGTGGATGGTAGAAGTTTGGTCCTTTACTAATAGAGCTACAGCTCATACATCCCAAGCAAGGGAAACTACCATTTCTTTTACTACCCATAAGTGTTTGTTGGATATTTTTTGCAGGACCTATATCTGATTTGACCAAATGGTCACAAATGTTTTTAACCCTCCTAAAAGCCATAAGGGGTGGTTCCCTAAACAACTTAATCTGGGGATTACATTCTCTGAGCACATGCCAGTTTTTCCTTATCACAACTTATTATAAATGGCTTCAGCCAAGCACTAACCATGAGTGAAAGAAAAGTTTTTGTGTTATTCATATTCTCTGAAAAATGGCCAAGAAATCATAAATTCTGCCAGGGTATGTAAATTTATGAGCACAACTATATATATATATACACACACACATATATATATACATACATATACATATATACATATATATATATATATATATATAATGTGTATTGCTTCAGACTTGAAAAAGGAAGACATTCTTCCGAAAGCTTGTCATCTTCTAAATGTATAGTTAGTCCAATAAAAAAGTATCATTGCTCAATGCAATACTCTTGTTATTTTGATATCTAAATCTCTGGACTATATATATATATATATATATATATATATATATACACACATACATACACACATACACACTCACATATATATATATATATATATATATATATATATATATATATATATATATATATATATATACACATACATACATATATATATATATATATATATATATATATATATATATATATATATATATATATATACATATATATATATACATATATATACATACATATACACACACACACACATACACACACACACACATATACATACACACATGTAAGAGGGTCCTTGCCTTAAAATGATTGTAAACTTGATCATTATGGAAGAAATCAGTGCAACTATGATCTAAATCTAACCACCCCACTTTCATTCACGATTTATTTTTCCAATTCTAAATAAAAGTGTTTTTACAGCTAATCGCTGCAAATTACTCATACCAGTCCTCCTCCCTCCAACGATCTACACTTTTTGTTTTTCAGTGATGTTTCTTCATTGGGCCAATTGATTTTCTGGCCTTTAGGTGGCCAAGTCCTTACACAGCACACCCCATGGATGAATTGCAAAATCATTTGGCCAGATGAAGAAATGTCACTGGAAATAAAAAAATGTGTAGATCGTTGCTGGGAGGAGGAGCGGTATGAGTAAATTGGAGCGATTAGCTGTAAAAACAATTTTTTTTTTTTATATTCAAAATTTTTTATTTTTCAAATGCTCACAATGTTGGCAACTATAGTAGCCATAGAATTCTTTACAAAAACTAAACTTTAAACAATCATGGGATAGAATGAAAGATGAAGAAAGGAAGGGAAGGAAGAAGAAAGTTTTCTATAGTCCTGTACTCTGTTTGTCATAGCCTTCTTTCTGATATGAAGATATGGTATATGTGCTGCTCAACCAGAATAAAGAGTTCTCGTGGTTATAGATATTCTAGATGGTAAGTGTTTGTTGAGTATTATAAGTATGGGTTTCCCACAGAAACTGCATATCATGATATAAAGACATCTGTCCCTGCTTAAGGTAGTGGAGTCTTTCAATCAACAGATTCTTGTTCACTAGATCTCTCCAATCCAATAAGGTTGGCGTTTGAGTGGACACCATCTCGGAATTAACTGATTAGCTGCATTAAGCATGATTTGAAATAGTTGTCTTCAAATCTTACATGTGATGTTTGGTGTGTGGTTAAGTAATACTATTTCTAGGTTAGGCGTCATATCTGTTCCTAAGATTGTGTTAACACTCCTGAAAAATTCAGACCAGAAGGGTTGTATGAGTTCGCAATCCCACCAAATATGTGAGATATGGCCTTCTCGGGGGCGCAGCCTCTCCAACAGAGACCCGAGGTTTTCTTAAACATGTATCTTATCCTAGTGGGTGTTAAATACCATCTCATCATAATTTTGATGTTGGTTTCTTTGGCCTGTGCAGAGTGAGCTGAGTGTGACAAATTTTCAAATCTACGCTTCCAGGTTTGCGGTGTGGTTGTTACTCTAAGTTCCCTGTCCCATTTTTTTAGTGTATGAGGGGGGAAGAGGAAAGGTGCTGGATAAGGTGAGTTTGTAGAGCTTGGAAACCGCTTGTTGGGCTGTTGGCAAGACATATATGTTCAAAAATCGTGAGGGGCCGTAATAGGTCTTTCTTGAATTTGTGTAATAGTATATAGTGTCGTATTTGGTGGATTCTCAACCAAGAGGATAGAAACGGGTGCTGTAAAGTGTCGAGCAAGCTTTTATCTTTAATGTTCCCGTTTTCTGTCAATGAGTAAACAGGGAGGGAGCATAGTGGGTCCGGGAGGGAAGGGTAGTTTTGATAACTTCCCGGAGAAAATTCTGGGTTGTTTATGAGAGTGGTAAGTGGGGAATATTTGGACGAGAGATTGTTTGGTGGTCTGTTTAGTAATTTCCAGTCTGACCAAGTTTCGTTAGTGATGGAGGATGTGGAGATAGAGTGTTTATTAAAGAAGGCTGGATTCCAGCAAATAGTGTTTAGGTTGTGAGAGTCTGTCAGCGCGTTTTCTATTTGAATCCATCTCTTAACATCAGATTCTTGAGGCCTACACCAGTCAGAGATTCTCTGCAGCGATCCAGCTAATTTATAAGAGTGAAGATGGGGGACTCGTAGGCCTCCTTCTGTTAGGGTGCTTAAAGAGTGTGGTTTTGTTAATATGCGGGGGTCTGCGCCGCCAGATGTAGTCATTAATGATTTTTTGTAAAATGGCCAAGTCTTTTTGAGTGCCTGGGATCGGGACTGTTTGGAGGATGTATAGGGCTTTTGGTAGCAGCATCATTTTTACTGCATTTATTCTCCCCAGCCAGGAGATATTTTTGGGAAGCCAGGTCGATGCAAAAGCCTGGAACTCTGATATTAAGTTACCAAAATTAAGTTTGCGTAAGTCCGCATTGTTTTGGGTAATTTGAATGCCCAGGTATTTTAGGTATTTTGTTTGCTGTTTGAGGGGGCATGTCCTTTTTAAGGATTCCAGGTCACTTGGGGGTAGATTAATGGGTAGAGATTCCGACTTTGTCATATTTACTAAAAAGTTTGATACTGTTCAGAAATAGTTAAGTCTAAGGAAATTAGTGGGTCAGTCAGCGTCAGGAGTATTTCGTCTGCAAACATAGCCAGTTTATGGGGTTGGTTGTCTATGTTGACTCCTTGGATTTGAAGATTGTTTCTTATCTTGATAGCTAATGGTTCTAGGGATAGGATAAAGAGAAGCGGGGAAAGAGGGCAGCCCTGTCTTGATATGTTTCAGATTTCAAAGGGTTCCGAGAGGTATCCATTGATTTTAATTTGTGCTGATGGGGTGGTATATAGAGCCAGTATTTTTTGGATGAAGGGTTCTAGGAAGTTGAAATGTCGTAGGGTCTCGTGCAGGTATGTCCAGTCTAGTCTGTCAAATGCCTTTTCGGCGTCAGTAGATAGAAAGATAGTTGGGATCTTGTGTTGGGTGACATGTTCTAGTAGGTTGAGGACTTTGACCGTGTTGTCTTTCGCCTCTCTATGAGGCACAAAGCCGACCTGGTCTTGGTGTACTATTGTTGGTAGGATCTTATTGAGACGTATAGCTAGGATTTTGGTGTATATTTTTAGATCTACATTAAGTAATGAAATCGGTCTGAAATTAGCAGGGGTTGTTGGGGGTTTACCTGGTTTTGCTATGACTGCAATGTTGGCTTGTAACATATTTTCCGGGAATGATAGAGACTCTGGGATAGAGTTGAATAGGGTAGTAAGATGTGGTGCTAGATGTTTGGGAAATGTTTTGTAGTAGAGACCAGATAAACCATCTGGGCCTGGGGCTTTATTTTGTTTAAGGGATTTTATCGCATCTTGGACTTCAGAGAGTTGAATGGGGTTGTTTAAGAATTCGCTTTGTTCCTGGGAAATATGTGGGAAGGGGATATTATCTAGATAACTATTACAGATCTGGGTATGTGTTTGGGTATGTCTCTCAGGTAACAGACAATAAACAACATCTTATGTTTAGTAAAAGCAGTAGTTCTCCCATTAGGGCACCTCAGAAAGCATGAGGTGATTATACAGAGCCATCATGTTACGAGCAGGGAGTTGTGCAAGTTCCTTAATAGGCACACAATTCTGCGCCGGGCAATGTAGTTCCAATCTTGAGTTGGAGGAGATAAGCACTTCAAAATGCTCCTGAGGGAGTTCTGTGTCAGCCTTTATCTTCTAATGAAGGGAGGGTTGTGGTATTCTGTTTTTGGGCCTTCCTCTGCCGTATCAGATTCCATTCTTTTCTCTGTGGTAGTGGTGTGGATCCTCCTGCTTTAATTGGAGTGTTTTGAGGCGATGTTGGGCTCCCAATTTGGGGAGGTGGAATATCTAGCTCCTTGCACACTGACGGGATGTCAGCAGTGGAGGAACACGTGAAGCGTCTGCCCTTCCAGAGTATGACCAGATGAAAAGGAAAGCCCCACCTGTATGGTACATTCATTTTCCTCAGATGTAATGTTAGGGGTTTGAGATCTCTGCGTTGTATGAGTGTTCTTTGGGATAGGTCTGCGTACACCTGTATTTCAGCGTTGTCGAATCTTATGGGTTGCTGTTCTCTTGCTAGCTTCATTAATTCTTCTTTCACTTGGTAATTAGTAGTTCGAACAATGATATCCCGTGGTGGTTGTTCAGGCAATGGTTTGGGACGCAGTGCTCTGTGAGCTCTGTCAATGTCAACTTTTGATGATGTCTCCTCTCTTCTCAGGGTGCTGAAAAAATTTTGTAGGTATTGGTTCAAATCTGCAGGAAGGATAGTCTCAGGTACTCCCCGTAATCTTATGTTGTGTCGCCTGCTGCGATTCTCAGCGTCATCTAATTTATTTTTGAGTTCAGAGATATTGACCCCTTGTTGCTGGATGGTATTATGGAGAGCTCTGATAGCTTCTGCGTGTGAATCTTGAGTGTTCTCTAGGGACTCTACCCTGTTCCCTATCTCTGATATGTCCTTTTTGAGATCAGAAATCTCCTCTTTTATACATTGTTTGACCTGAGCTATCAATGTGGAACAGTCTTTTTTTGAAGGAATGTTGTTGAATAAAGCTGTGGGGATGGTCAGATATTTGTTTTAAGGGGTCAGTTCCTGCAGGACTAGCAGCCTTTGAAAAAACTATTAACTGTGTGATAGGTAGCTTTTAGCTGTTTAGAACCTTTATTAGATTTATTGCCTTTTTTTGGAGACATTTTTAGGGTTCTGATGAGAGAGTTCAAAATTTTTATTTGTGCTCTTATCTCTGTAGAAATAGAAAAGTCCATTAACTGTATATAGGGTGTTCTCTCCCTGCTGAGTGGAGGAATACTCCCCTAGGTGTCAATTAGTAGGAAGCTTTTATTATTTTTATAATTCCCCAGTAAGATATGTAAATTTGAGGAGCATTAAAGTGTTATGAGCAATAAGTCTATATCTTGCAAAGTGTGCTCAGATAGAAACAGCATGCTTCAGTAGCTCAATTATGCTTGCAGTTGTCTGAGGCCTTAATTCACATGCGTTTGCTATGCCTGCAGTTTGCTGATTTTAAAAAACATTGGTGATTCAAGAGGTGAAGATAATTATGGTATAGCCTCTTACCCTCATATTTTGTTCTTTTACTGCCACGGCTCCGTTGCGCTGTATAAGAAGTGCGCAATCAACTCGAGTGCAGGCTGCGGCCCTCCTCGGCATTGTGCGTCTCCTCTGTGAGTCCCGGTGGAGATCTCAACTTAAATCCTCTCAGGTGCTGCGGTATTATTCCCTGTGTTGTGGGCTGTCAGACAGCTGCCTAGTTAGTGGCTGCTTGGTAGGTGGGGGATCTGGGTCCCGGTCGACACAGAGTGAGGACAGATGCAGGCCCGAGCAGTATTCAGCAGCAACCACATATGCCGTGTTTGGAGGGGCACTTAGATAGATATGAGGCTTGCTAGACTTGACCGGAGTGTTAGCCTTCACATCCCGGTCTGCTATGGGCTGGATAGAAGAAGTGGCTAATTGCCAGGTTCGCTCTCATTCAGATAGGGCACGGGAGCTCAGTTAGAAGTCAGCCATCTCCTCGGCTGGCAAGCTCCGCCCCCGTAAAAACAATTTTATTTAGAAGCAAAAATAATAATCATGAATGAAAGTGGGGTGGTTAGATTTAGATCATAGTTACACTGATTTCTCCCATAACGATCAAGTTTACAATCACTTTAAGGAGAAATTAATTTGAGAGGCAAGTTTTTTTAAAGTCTTGCAAAATTTTTAGTAAATATGGCTGCAATTGTGAAATAACCAAGAAGTCCTGTGAGATGAACATGAGACAGTAGTCATTCACGCTAGTTAGTACCTTACTTCCATATTAAGTAAAAATGCAAATGCATTAATTTTTCAAGGGCATTTTTTTTCTCTATAAATGAAGATTCCCACCTATTTGATGTCTCTGAAAGAATTCCTTATCAATTATATTATTTGGTTATAGTGTATCTAGTTATGTTGGTAATATTAAAGGAAAGGGTTATTATGACAAACAACAAGGATTTTCCCCCCCAGTACAAAATAATAATCCTAGGTGAAAATTACAAATTACAAACAAAAAGTTCTAATAATAAATTATCAATTAAAGAAAACAAATATTAGTGTTTTATCGATATTGACCAGTACTATTACGTTTATGTTGGATATCAATTGTTATTAAATTTCTTGATAAGCCAAACCCCATTTCCCAAGCCTTTAGAGTTTGATTCCTATGGTGAAGCAAGACAGCATTTCCATCATTTGGTTCTTAGCCCAAATAAAATACGAGATACATAGGATAAATCTGAAATCCTTATTATCAATGGGCATTTGTATTTATAAAATTACCGTTACTGACCAACTGTTTTATCTGTTTCTAGATATGTGCCCTTAACAGTGACAAGTAGTTATAATTTAATGCCTATGCACTGAATTTCTCATCCTCAACATTTATGCACTCATGAATATATTCAGAAACCTCATCTTAAAATGCACAACTTAATCCTCTTTTTAACTGTAAAGTATACAATTGTTCATTTAATGTAGGCATTATAAACTAGTTAATATACATTTGTATTCAATCAAGTTACCACTGTATGTCCATGCATCAAAACACTCAGGGACCGATGTTGTAAAGCTCTCCGCTCAAGCGAGATGATCTAAGTCTCGTCCGTACAGAGACGTTTCCTCACAGAATTTTAGAAACACAAATATCACCTTAAGAGATATTTATCTCTCTACGCACTTTGGATTCTGTATTTGAAGGAGAGACTCCTTTATTACAACATAAGTTCTAAAAAATAATCACAAAGATGTTGCATTTTTTCTCTTCATGGCAGTGAATTTTTGATCATCAGGCCTACAGTGAGAATAGAGTTACTCTTTAGTTTAGAAGCATATCAGTGAACCCCCTAGGTTTTTATATACGGTAAATAAATGCTTGAAAAGGTTTCACCTGAGCAGATGAGATGCTAAGCAATGAGAATGAGTCATATTGTATATGCAGATTAGATTTGGTTAGCCTCATACAAAAGGTCTTATGAATAATGCAATGTATAGATCTTCTCTGTCACACAGGCATATATTTTAGTGACAGTTCTTATGTATCAAGCTTTGAAGATGCTTTTTTTTTAAGAGCTCTAGAGGTGCTTTCCAGTTCACAGTTCTTGCTATAGAAAGGTCAGTATTAATAAATTCCCATGAGTCTAGCTATATTCTAAAAGATGATTTTTATGTTCAGTGCCTGACTGTTGCACAGTAGAGTTAAGTTGAGAAGAATCTGTCACAGTAACATATTTATACCACATTTGTTAAATTAATAGATTTGAGTAAAAAAAAAAAAAAAAGATTTTTTTCTACACAAAATTAAGAAAAATGTGAAATGACAATACATGTTTTTGTTTTTTTGTTTGTTTTTTAAGCTAAAGACAAAGAACAACTGAAGTATAAAATCCTGCAGTACAAATGCCGCTAGCATATGTAGGTTGGGTAAGACATTCGACAATTACTTATGTTTGGTTTCTAAAATTGAGTGACTATAAAAATAAATAAATCTGGCCTCAGCAGATTTTTCTTACTGGCTCAATTTTAGTAAAATAATAATACTCAGATCTCTGTTATTTAGTGACAGTGCGCTATATGTGTACGTGTGTCAGTTAATCTGAATATAACTAACTGCTATGATCAGCCACTAATGAGCTTCTGCTCTAAGCCACAAAAACAGTTACCTATATATTTAACCCTAATCTTTATCTTCTCCACCACATACAAAGCTTAAACGGCATCATCCTACACTGTAATCAGCCCTATACACCACTCCACTAAACCACAGTTAACACTAATTGTGACACTATCCCCACATCAATAACACCCTAACTGTTAGGGCCTAACATCAATATAACATAAGAGCCACTATAGACTCTCCACTTCACACAACCCCCTCAATATGATCACCTCCAACAATGCAAAAAAACACCTAATTTACATGAAATTAATGTAAAGAATCGTCAGTCTTCACCCTCTTATAATGAATAATGTAAGGTCTGTTTCTTGATGCTCACTGCCTTCAGAAAGCTATATTTTAAAAAATAAATCCCAGTCTTAATTGGTTAATTAGGTTAACCAATATGGATTGTGGATGGGGAAACTGAGCCCAGCCACTTTTCTGATTGGTCTCACTATTTTCCCTTAAGCTATCAGAACTCCCAAGTTAAATAGCTACATAACTTGCACTTTTCTTCATTATGAAGAATCATTATGCATTAATGTCAGCATCCTCGTTTTGTTTACCAACAGGGATTCAGTCAATGTTGACATTTCCTTCACAAAAGTATTACAGAATATCAAATACACCCAAACACGCAGAAGTGTTGGAAGATAAAATCTTGAAGTGTATTCTGTCCAAGGTCCAGTTTTTTCTACATATTTAGCTAACGACCTCCATACACACCTTTATCCCTTTTGCAGATTAAGCGCCTAATCTCCATAACTTTTTCACTTTATACACCTTTCTATCTGGGAAGTAGATAGTAGGAGAATAGGGCAAGGGATATTAACTCTTAAGCGCTAGTTTATTTAACCCCCTTTTTTTGCAAGATAAAATCTTGAGTTAATAGTAAAGATCTGAAGAGGTTTCTTGTTGTCATTCAGCAAGACAAGAAATGGGTTTATTATGAAAAAGTGGAGCAAAACTATGCACATCTATGGTAAAAAGCAATATGTGCCCAATAATGCATAGTTACACTAAGTGATACAAATACGCCAGTTTGTACTACTTAGTCCCTATAGGAAAAAGGGTGCATTATTGTGTATACATATTTGCTTAATGAATAGATTTTATACAAAAATATTTTAGCTCACATTTTGTAACAGAACAGAAAAAATAACACAAAATATAATTCCAACCCCTTTTATTTAATTTATGGACTGTGAGCCACAGATTCACTTAAGGAGACTGATGCTTATAAATTCTTAAGTTGCTCAAATGTACAGGTAGACTGCTAAATGCCTGTCACATAACAAAAAGGAAGACGGCAAATTCAATGACAGGTATCAATTCACTGCTTGAACTCAACATGATGCTTTGCTCTTACTCCTGAACTAATAAAATTAAGATAACATACAGTTGGTGAAGGTATTGTACAAATAATATGAATGTGGCATTTTGTAAGTGATAAAATTATGCACCATTTTATACAATTAAAAATGTTGACTTTGCAGATGTGACAAAATGTTATTGACTAGGTGTAATAAACTGGCACAGTTTAAAGAGACAGGAAAGACAAAATTATAACATTCAGGGTACCGAGAACACATCTTTAAAAAAAAAATAAAAAAAATTTTTATAGGCAAATTGTCTTCATTGTAATATTATCCTTTGTTGAAGAATAGTGCACTTGTCTTCAGCAGTGTTTGCAAAAATGTACAACATTACCACAAACACTGCTGTCATAAAATGCTAAATATTATTGCATGCTATTGAGCTCCTATGAGCCTTCCTAGGTTTACTCTTCATCAAAAAGGAAACTAATCTTGTTTTATTTATATTTTTTATTGAAGTTTTCCATATACAGAATATAAAACAGGTCATTATAGTACATTGCATTGTTAATTACAGTAATTCGTATTTGTAGGTCTATGTGACCTATATTCAGTCAGTAGGCAACATTACTGGATAATGGAGGATATGGATCTAAGTAATGGTTATGAACCTTTATTTGTAAACGGTAGAAAAGAATAAAACATAAGAAAACAAAAACTCATAAACAAATGAATAAACAAATATTTTACAGGTTTAGTTGTCTAAAGTAATTACATCAGAATGTCAATCTTTGGATTGAAAAATACATATTACCCTCTGCATTATAAAGCACATTCAGTTAGATTACAAGTTTTGCGTTGCGGCTTGTAACGCTGAAAATATGGCATTTTTACCTTGTCTTGTCGGTATAGGTGTACCACACACCTTTTAGCCTGTACCACAACGTCAGTTCCACAAACGTAAAAATGACGTATTTTCATGAGATTTTCATAGCGCTGCTATTACGAGTTTTGCGGTGAGGCTAAAAAGTGAGTGTTACAGCCTAAAACAACAAGATCCGTACCGCCATCTAAAGTCAGTAGTTATGAGTTTTACGTTAAAAAAGCTGTAGCATAAAACTCATAACTAAACTGTTACAAAGTGCACTAACACCCATAAACTACCTACTAACCCCTAAACCAAGGCCCTCCCCCATCGCAAACACTATAATAAAATGTATAAACCCCTAATCTGCCGCTCCCGATATCGCAGCCACTAATTTTTTTTATTAACCCCTATTTTGCCGCTGCCCGACAGTCACCACCATACTAAAGTTATTAACCCCTAAACTGCCATCCTCCCGCATCAAAAACACTATTTAAATATTAACCCCTAATCTGCCGTTCACACCGCCGCTATAATAAACCTATTAACCCCTAAACCACAAGCCCCCCACAACGAAATATACTAAAATAAACTATTAACCCCAAACCGAAAGCCCACCACAACAAAACTAATTTAAACTAGTAACTCCTAAACCTAACGACCCCCTAACTTTATATTAAAATTACAATTTCCCTATCTTAAATTAAATTAAAACTTACCTGTCAAATTAAAAAAAAATATTTTAAACAATTAAACTATTATAATTATTAAACTAAAATTAAACTAACTACCAATAACAAATCCTAACACTACTCTAAAAATTACAAAAAGTATCTACCTACAAAAAAAACTAAATTACAAAAAAAAACTTACTAAATTACAAAAAATAAAACAAACTATTAAAAATAAAAAAGAATTAAACCTAATCTAACAGCCCTATCAAAATAAAAAAGCCCACCCAAAATAAAAAACCCTAACCTACAATAAACTACCAATGGCCCTTAAAAGAGCCTTTTATGGGGCATTGCCCCAAAGATATCAACTCTTTTTAACTGTAAAAAAAAAATACAAACAACCCCCCAACAGTAAAACCCACCACCCCCACAAACACCCCCCCCCCCAAATAAAGGTATTTAGCTCTTTTACTGCCCAGACCCTGAACAAAAAAACAAAAAACCCTTCAACAACTGTAAGTGGATCGTCTTGGGGTTAGTGTTAGGTCCAGCTTGAAGGATCCATCCAGCCGGCAAAGTCCTCATCCATGCGACAAGAAGTCTTCACCCAGGCAGCCTCTTCTATCTTCATCCAGCCGACGCAGAGCGGGTCCATCCTGAAGACATCCAACGCGGAGCTCCTCTTCTTACGGTTGCAGCCGTAAACTGAATCTTCAATGCAAGTGACTTCATCCAAGATGGCGTCCCTTGCATTCCTATTGGCTGAAAGATTTGAATCAGCCAATAGGAATTAGGGCTGTTAAAATCCTATTGGCTGATTTGAATCAGCCAATAGGATTTAAAAAGCTCTCATTCTATTAATTAATTCGAATAGGCTTTTTTATTTTGATAGGAGTATTAGATTAGGTGTAATTTTTTTTTATTTTTGATAATTTGTTATTTTGTGTAATGTATATTTTTAGGAGTTTTTTGTTTTAAAATAAAAGAGCTGGTTATCTCAGGGCAATGCCCTACAAAAGGCCCTTTTAAGGGCCCTTGGTAGTTTATTCTAGAGTAGGGTTTTTTATTTTGGGGTGTTTTTTTTAAGGGTATTAGAATAGGATTAATCTTTAATTTTTTTTGATAATTTTGTTTTGTAATGGTAGGTTTTTTATTTTTTGTAATAGTAGTTTTTTTTTATTTTTGGCAATAAAACGTACAAAGAAAGACTCTATGATCTAAATATGTATAGTTTAGAGCAGTGCATTCCAAACTGTGTGTCGTGACACAGTAGTGTGTTGGCAGCAGTGTGTAGGTGTGTCCCTGCTTCAGCACAATTTTTTTTAATTTAAAATTCTTTTTACATTTTTTTTTGGTTTCTGACTTTCTGCCTGCTTGCTACGCATATCACATGGTTGACTCGTGACTGATGCAAGGAAAAGGGGATGTGGAGTGATATGTAGATAGGACTCAACTAGCTTCCCCAAATCTGATATGCTCCCAATATCAGATGTGTAGAAATGTTCAAATAGGGGTGGGTGTGGGGAGCGCTCTGAAAGAGCTGTGAGTGTAAACTGTGAATAAAGTTTGTATAAACTGTGATCGAATGTGTGTGGATTTACCAATATTTCACAAATATAATTTTCTTAAATCGTGTTGGAAGTGTATCGACTCAGATGCAATAAACAATGTGTCGGTTTGTTGAGAAAAGTTTCCCTGCGTGGCTCTGGTGTTAAATTGTGTCTCTCCAAAAATGTGAACAAATAAACAAACAAAAAGCTGACTCTCAAAATTCCTCAAGGACAATTATATAAAAAAACTCTTCTATTTCTTCAAGATGTGTATTAGTGTATCCACCGTGTATTATCACTGTACCTCTAAATGAATTAATACACAAATTTTACTTCTAAATGAATAAACAAACAAATCGTGTTAAATTTAAAAAGACATTTACTAAGATAAAAAAACAATATAAAATCGTTTCAGTAGTATTATATGGTTGTACCATACAGTGAATCTGTTTAGAGCATATGGGGGTACATCCTTATCGTATAAAATTGCTGAAAGTTCGGATTTGTAATCCTTGTGATTTTCTTAAGTTGTGGCCACAACTAATTCTGAAACAGTTAAAATCCAAATGTAGTACTGTGCTGATGTAGGTTTACAGTTTATTCTCCCCCTAACCGGACCTCTGATATTCCTTACCTCCGTGTTTGTTTTCTTTGTATTACCTTGGGTTCTGGGAAGAGTGCTTTTGTAAATAGGTCGAGTTCTCCAAGCGGCTTTGCCGCTGTTTGAATTTCCTCCGCAGCTACTTCCTACCCTGATGTGCGTGTGACGTTGACGTTGTACACGGAGGACCTATCAGGCAACCGGATACAGTCTTGATAAAGGCGCAAGTTACGGCGCTGAAACGCGTAGAAAACCTGACATCGAGTGTGGAAAGATTGGCTCCAGTACAAGAAACACTCCCCCCACAATCCGGTTGCCTGATTGGTCCTCCGTGTACAACGTCAACGTCACACGCACATCAGGGTAGGAAGTAGCTGCGGAGGAAATTCAAACAGCGGCAAAGCCGCTTGGAGAACTCAACCTATTTACAAAAGCACTCTTCCCAGAACCCAAGGTAATACAAAGAAAACAAACACGGAGGTAAGGAATATCAGAGGTCCTATTAGGGGGAGAATAAACTGTAAACCTACATCAGCACAGTACTACATTTGGATTTTAACTGTTTCAGAATTAGTTGTGGCCACAACTTAAGAAAATCACAAGGATTACAAATCCGAACTTTCAGCAATTTTATACGATAAGGATGTACCCCCATATGCTCTAAACAGATTCACTGTATGGTACAACCATATAATACTACTGAAACGATTTTATATTGTTTTTTTATCTTAGTAAATGTCTTTTTAAATTTAACACGATTTGTTTGTTTATTCATTTAGAAGTAAAATTTGTGTATTAATTCATTTAGAGGTACAGTGATAATACACGGTGGATACACTAATACACATCTTGAAGAAATAGAAGAGTTTTTTTATATAATTGTCCTTGAGGAATTTTGAGAGTCAGCTTTTTGTTTGTTTATTTGTTCACATTTTTGGAGAGACACAATTTAACACCAGAGCCACGCAGGGAAACTTTTCTCAACAAACCGACACATTGTTTATTGCATCTGAGTCGATACACTTCCAACACGATTTAAGAAAATTATATTTGTGAAATATTGGTAAATCCACACACATTCGATCACAGTTTATACAAACTTTATTCACAGTTTACACTCACAGCTCTTTCAGAGCGCTCCCCACACCCACCCCTATTTGACTCGTGACTGATACCTAGTGGGTCACAGATCATCTTGACCTATTGGCGCAACTCAGTGGGAACTGAAACTTTTCCCATTGGCGGCACATTGGCTTCTGACTGCACGTGTAGACTCCTCAATCAGCTTGTGACTGCATGTGTAGTCAGTGAGTGGGATAGCAGTGTGTTCGTTGTGCGGGCAGTAGTCAGTGCAACATGCAGAGCTCTACGGGCAGCAGCTTAAACGCTGAGTTGAAGTCAGAGGGTTTTTTTTATCTGCAGCTAGCTCCCAGTAGTGCATTGCTGCTCCTGCTCTTGATATATGGATAGGAAGCGGAAGCTTAAAAATGCTTGATGATAAAATGTGAGTGTCTTTAGCTAATATTCCACCAAATATTCAGAAACTGTGTTCATCCCATCAACCTCATACATTCCATTAAAATAGTAAGTAGCTATTGGTGTTATTAAACTTTTTTTAATTCTTGCACATACTTACTGTCACCAACATGAAAAGTTTGGAAAGGTCTGCTGTATAGGCTATATAAATGGATCATCTACAAAACATTTATGTAAAGAAAAATCTAGTGCATAATGTCCCTTTAATGTGCAAGAAGTGGCGAGCCTTTCTTTAGAAACATTCAGATTTTTGCATCTTTTAATTGCTCTAATATGTAATGGGTTTCTCTAAAGGCAAAGGCTTTCATTCTTGCACATACATACTGTTACTTGTAAATACATTTCGTTATTATATCATTTATGTACGTGTCCATATCTCTTAAAACACGTTAGTTTAACCTCCTGTTTGCTAGTACAACTGAATTACTGTGTCGCAAAATGATGTAGGTCTAAAAAGTGTGTCACCAACATGAAAAGTTTGGAAAGGTCTGGTTTAGAGGATAGAAGGGAAATAGGTGACATGATAGAAACCTTCAAATATATAAAGGGACTTAATAAAATAGAAGCTGAAAGCATTTTTCACAAAAAAATAAATGCCAAAACAAGGGGTCACAATCTAAAGTTAGAGGGTAGTAGATTCAGGAGAAATTTGAGGAAGCATTTTTTTACAGAAAGGGTGGTGGATTCATGGAATAAACTTCCATTTGAGGTGGTAAACACAAAAACTGTAAAGGAATTTAAAAATGCCTGAGACATGCATAAGGCTATCCTAAGGAAAAAGTAACATGTAATATGGGTAGACTTGATGGGCCTTTTTGGTTCTTATCTACTGTCAAATTTCTATGTTTCTATGTAATGTTAGGTTTTAGTGTAAGGCAGGTTAGGTTTTATTTCACAGGTAAGTTTGTATTTATGTTAACTAGGTATTATTTAGTTAATAATTGTAAATTTAATTTAGATCTAATTTAATTATTGTATTAATATTATTAAGTTAGGGGGTGTTAGGGTTAGGTTTAGGGGTTAATAGTTTCATTTAGCTTGTTGAGATGTGGGGGGCTGGTGGTTTAGGGGTTAATAGGTTTATTTAATAATTGTAAATTTAATTTAGCTATATTTGTATTATGTTAAAGTTAGGGGGTGTTAGGGTTACGCTAGGGTTAGTTTTAGGGGTTAATCTAGTTTAATTTAGCTTGTTGCGATGTGGGGGGCTGGTGGTTTAGGGGTTAATAAATGTAGTATAGTGGCGGCGATATCGGGAGCGGCAGATTAGGGGTTAATAACTGTAGGTAGGTGTCAGTGATGTCAGGGGCAGCAGATTAGGGGTGTTTAGACTTAGGGTTTATGTTAGGGTGTTAAACTGTATTTTAATTTCCCCATAGATATCAATAGGCCTGCTTTACGGAACTTTTGTTTCCGTGATCACACGTGTTAGAGTCTTTTTTTGCCGGCTCTCCCTATTGATGTCTATGGGGAAATCGTGCACAAGCACGTCTCAGCAGCGCTCTGAATGTGTGCGGTATGGAGCTCAACGCAACCATATCGCACGCAAAAGGCGAATATTTGAGAACTTTTAATAGCAGCGCTATAGGAAATTAAATAACGTAACTTTGTAACGTTCGTTAATTAATGTAGATCTGTTTCCAGTCTTGGGCCTCTAATGTGTTATGAAGCTCATTATGCCATTGTGTAATATGTGTTGAGGCTGAAGTGGAGGATGTAGAGTCTAGGATTCTCTTGGACATAGATAATGATTCCTTAGGTGAAGCAGGTGTAATGCAAAGTTGTTTGTATGGTGTAAGTGGTCTGGTGATGTCAGGTTTAAGGTTTGTGTTGTGTAGGAAATGGTGGATTTGGGAGTATTTGAGCCACTAAGTGAAGGCTCCATTTAGGATGTTCTATAGGTTGTTTCGTGGTTTTAACTTCCCTTGGTCTAGGAGGGAGAGAAAGGGAACAGATTCTGGGGTTTCTAATTTTTCGCCTATCCTACCCATGGGTTCATAACCCCCCAGGAATTCCATGTTTGGGGAGATTGGCATTAGCGGGGATGTTTTTGTTGAAATTCCTGTGGTATTTGCTATTATGTGATCCCAATTATTGAATATATGTCTGTATAGTGCCAATTTAAGGCAAGGTTTTGTTGGAGTCCAACAAAGGAAACCGGGGGATGGTGTTTTCAAGATTTGTGAGTCTAGCAAGACCCAGGATTTTGCTTCTGATTTTGTGTGCCAGTCATAGATTCCCTGAAGAACTATTCCCTTATAGTCTCAAACTTTGGAACTCCCAAGCCACCCTCATTAGTCGGTCTGTACATGGTTGCTGTATTAATTCTCGGGCATATACAATCCCAAATGAAGGAGTTAAGGCACCTTTGGAGCTGCTGGATGTATGTTTTAGGGAGGGATATTGGAACAGTTTGTACAATATAAAGCAAGATTGCTTGGATTCTACCCCACCATGATAGGGGTTTATCCTGCCATGAGAGGAGAGTTTGTTGTGTTGTTTGCAGGAGGGGTTTGTAGTTTAAATAAAATAGCTGTGAAATGGGTGGGGATAGCTTAACTCCTAGATATTTTAAATGGGATCAATGTATTTTGTATAGGCAGACTGTTTTGAGGTAAATGATTTCCTTCTGTGATATAGAGATGCTCAATACTTCCGATTTTTGTTGGTTAATAAGAAGGTTCGATAGTTTTTCCAAAAGTTGCAAATTCCTGTAATAATGCTGGTAGGAAGGTTAGTGGGGTAGATACTGTGACTAGAACATCGTCCGTGAACATGGCAATTTTGTATTAGTTTAGGCTTACTGCCATTTCTTTAATAGTCTTATTATATTGTATATGTGTGGCTAGGGCTTCCATGGTCAATATGAACAAGGCCGGGAAAGGGGGCATCCCTGCCTAGTACCATTCGCAATGTGAAAGCTATTGGAAAGTACTCTGTTAACTCTAACCTTAGCCGATGGTTTATTGTATAAATGGAAGATTCTTTTTATCATTATCCAAATTGGTGAAGTGTCTGCTTGAGAAAGGTCCAGTTTAGTCGGTCAAACACTTTTTCTGTATCTGTTGATACCAGGGCAAATGGGATATTGTGTGCAGTTGCGTATTTTGTCAGATGCATGATCCTGATGATATTGTCTCTGGCTTTTCTTAGAGGGACAAAACCTGCTTGATTTATGTGTATAAGAGTGGGTAATATTGAATTGATTCATCTGGCTAAAACTTTAGCGTATATTTTTATGTCACTGTTTTGTAGTGAAATTGGACGGTAACTTCCTGGGTCTGTCGGTGGTTTCCCTGGTTTGGGAATTACGGAGATATGAGCTTCAAGTAGTTGCGTGGAAAACTGTTCATCACTGTCCAAGTAATAAAAGAGGTTTGCTAGATGGGGGGTCAAAATATGTTTAAATTGTTTGTAACAACTCTTTGTTAAACCGTCGGGCCCTGGGCTTTTATGTGGGGGGGGGAATCTCTTTTATTGCCGTCAGAATTTCTTGAGTTGTGATCGGTGCGTCTAAGGAATCTGATATCTCCCTAGATAGTGCTGGAAGTTTGTTATAGTATTTGCTACATGCATTAGCTATGTTCTTGCAATCTGAGGTGTCTGTTCCATCTTGCGCTTTAATTGATTGTATATAGTTGGCAAGGGTTTTTTCTTTAAAGATCTAGCTATGAGTGTTCCAGCTATATTTCCTTCTGCAAAGTAAAGCTTCTTAAGATAGAATGCCTTCCTTTGGACCTCGTTGTTTAGGAGGTTGTTCATTTCTAATCTAGCAATCCTAAGTGTTTCAGTGCAATTGGTGCTGGTGGGGTTTTGAATGTGTGCATATTCTGCGCTTTATAGTGTGTTCAGTAATTGAGTTTATTCTGTATTGTAGGATTTAGTTAAAATAGCTTTTTGCTTAATAAATTCACCTCTTATAACGGTCTTGTGGGCTTCCCATATCAAAGTTGGGGAGGAGAGAGTGTGCTGATATATTTGTAAATTGTAGGGTAATGTGTGTATGTCGATTGGTATGCATAGTGTACAACCTTTGACTGATATAGGGTAATGGATATGGTAACATTATGTTGAAAACGTGTAAATAACAGTGAAATAACAAATTAAAAAAAGTGAACATAGTAACAAACAGATAATGCATAATTGCAGAGTCTAACAGTGCTGGCAGCCACAATGAGTAACTGCTCAACAAGGAAAACAAGGGGGGGTATCTAGCGGTAGTAAGGGACTAATACCTCACTAGTAGGCAGTACCCTTTGGTAAGGGTCATATAACCATAACTGTTAACTTTCAACAAACAGCAATCAACAATCAATAGTCAACAGTTTACTATTAACAGTCCTAGCTGTTAGTTTGGCTCAAGGGAACATAGATTTAAGTCGACATACCCCAGTTGGGACATTTTTCATCTGTCCATAGTGTTCACTTGGATTTTTGTCCATGTTGGTATAGTGATTGAATCACGGGGGATCCAAATCTGGGGAGGTATGGTTTGGTGTCATCTTGGTTCTTTTTCGGTTTACTTTAATCCAGTCTGATCGGTGGGAGTTTTGGGTAATTTGAGGGTGAGTGGTCTCTTGATGGAGGTGGAGAGCTAAGAGAAGGCAGTTGTGGTTGAGGTATTCCGAGTTGATTACAGAAAGAGTCCAAGTCATCTGGCGTTCTGTAAGTGATAACTTGGATGCCTTTTAGTACCTGTAGGGTATTTTGAGATTTTGTAGGTGATTGGTCAGAAATTTTGCTTCCTTCCTTTTAGTCAGCATAATGGGGCTCAGATCTGCATACATTTGAATGGTATTACCTTCAAATGTGACGATTCTTGCTTTCCTTGAGGCCTCCATGATCTTTTCCTTATCTATAAAGATTTGGAACTTTAGGATGATGTCCCTTGGTGGTTTGCTCTCAGGGGTTTTAGGCCTAAGCGTCCTTTGGGCTCTTTCCAGAGGTAGAAAAGGAGATTCTTCTGTTTGTAAAAGAAAGTAGAATAATCTCTGTAGGTAAGGGACAAGTTGGTTTGGAGCTATTGTTTCCGGTACCCCTCAGACTCACTCTGGCATTGTTACGTCTTCCTCGGTTATCTAAATCTTCAAGATGTAGTTGCATCTGATGTATTATCTTATCTTGAGTTTTGATTGTGCAGTTATGGGAGTCCAATTCTTTGTTGACTTGTTCAGCATCTTCTTCAAGACACAGGATTCTGTCTCCTAAGTCAGATATGTCCTTTTTGACCTCAGTGAGGCCATCTTTTAGGAGTTTCCCTACATGCGTGAGAAATGAGGCAAAGTCATCTTTAGTAGGGTGATTTACAAGATCCGCTTTAGTGAGAGGATATTTGTCCTGTTGAGTAAGAGATGTTGTGTTCACGTTTGTGTCTTCAATTTCCTGACTTTGCGGTTCTGGACTGTCATCTGAGGATGTTTCTAGAATCTAGAAAAAGTTGTTTAGTTTGCCAGATATGTTAGAGGGTCCTTTAGTTGTCTTGTCTTGTCTTGTCTTGCCTGGGGGTTCTCCTTGAGACCATTGTGACAAAGCAGTGGTGCCGTAAGATAGGCTAGTTAATATAAAAGGTGGATACAGCGAGCAGCTATTGTGACATCAAGTCTTTTAGTAAGGCCCTTTTTTTGTTTTAAAAAAGGATGTCTTAAGGTTTTAAAGTTAGTGTTAAGTATAGTTCCCAGAGGATTTAGTTTGTAGGGTAGGTGCACTCTCTGCTGTATGTTAGTACACTTTTACAGGTTATGGCCTGATCTTTTTACAGCTTATACACTTATGCAGGTCTTAGGCTGTGTTATTTTGGTGTTGGAAAGTGCAGGACCTAAGATTTTAAGTTAGGCCTTTTGCCTATAGGGCTATTAAATTTGGATGTCTGTGTTTGTAGCAAATAGCTGCCTGGTAGCTCCGGTTGTACAGGGTTACTTGCTGATAAAATTTAAATGTGGACCTCAAAGCATTCTATTCCTGTTGCACTACGATGTGTTGTAGTAGTGTAAAAGTTTAGATGGAGTCTTTGCTTGCCAACCGGACTTTCCTCAGAGACACATGTGCTAGCTTAGTTCCATACAGCTTCTCTCTTAATCTTTGCTGTGCTACGCTATTATTTTTTATGTGCTGTAGGAACACTGTAAGGGCAGCGTTTTTAGGAAACAAGCAGGCAAGTGTGCGGCCTGACTTTGTGCCTCATGATCCTAAGTAAGAGGTCCGCTTGTGTTAGGGTCCCACTTTCTCCTGTTGGTGTTAGTGTGTGGAATCAGGATCACGGATCGGCTTATGCTAGGTACAAAGTTGTAGGCTTATTGTTATTACATGTGCCCTCCGACTCCTTCCATTCCCCCATGGAGCAAGTAAGGGTGATCGCCGCACTTGCCCTGCTGTTTAAGAGGCGGTCATTTGAAGTAGATCGGATGAATGGTGCTGTATTCCAGCGTTAAAGGGACACTGAACCCAAATTTTTTCTTTTGTGATTCAGATAGAGCATGCAATTTTAAGCAATGTTCTAATTTACTCCTATTATCAATTTTTCTTCGTTCTCTTGCTATCTTTATTTGTAAAAGAAGGCATATCAGGGTTTTTAGTTCAGCACTCTGGACAGCACTATTTTATTGGTGGATGAATTTATCCACCAGTCAGCAAGGACAACCCAGGCTGTTCACCAAAAATAGGCTGGAATCTAAACTTACATTCTTGCATTTCAAATAAAGATACCAAGAGAATAAAGAAAATTTTATAACAGGAGTAAATTAGAAAGTTGCTTAAAATGTCATGCTCTATCTGAATCACGAAAGAAAACATTTGGATTCAGTGTCCCTTTAAGTCTGCTGGTCTAACTGCTTCTTTTATGCCAAGAATCTCTCAGGGTTACTGCCGGCTAATGGTGCTCTCAGTTCATGCGGCCATGTTGTTCGTTGGCCGGCTCCGCCCCTCTAATCTTTATATATATATATATATATATATATATATATATATATATATATATATATATATATATAAAAGTAAATTGGATACATTTTCTTAAAATGTTTTATCAAAATCTTAAAAAAGTGTAAGTATTGCATTTTTAATATGCATAATTAGGCATTTTATATTACAATCTCAATGTGGTCTATCTCCCTTTAACTAATAGAGCAACAACAATTATATTGAATTGGAATACCATAAAAAAGTAAATATATATATATATATAAGGCATACTGTATGCTAGCTTTGTTATTTGTTTGTATGGACAATGAGGTCATAAATGTCTTCAAAATTCATGAGTTGTTTTCAGGAAATTTTCTGCAGCAATTCCACAGAAAACCAGAAACTGATCCATTTGCTCTATTTTAAAACCTCTCAGATCCGAGCAACAGCAAAAAAGCAAACAAACAAAAAAACAGTAAACTAAATTTGAGACCATATTAGAATGTTCAATTTTAGATTCTTAAACAGCTTTCAAACTAATTTTTTTATTGAGGTTTTGTATTTTTGTTAGAGTTTAATACAAACAATCTCATGCAATATTGGACATATTAATTAAATTCATATCAGACTTATTTAACAGTTTTTTTTATTTGCTAATAACTGATATCATTTGTATGTTTTAGTTTCACAAGAGAACAAATCATGGTAATTGAATGTAATTGCTACACGGTTATCATGACATCTGCAATCAAACTGACTGTAATTTTGACCGTAATTATGCAGCTAATCAGGGAGATAAGGCAAATTAAATGGTGAACACAGATTAATGAAACAATTTAAACACAGTTTTGTTGATTTACCATTGTATATCTTTATTTATCCACAGAATCCTCTACTCAGGTTAGCTTCAAATCTTGCTCGGGAAAACAAATATAAATTATTAGAGCACTGTCTGGCATAATTTCACTTTATAGACATTTTGCCCGGTAGAATCTATCATGGCATTCCTCAAACTTTGCATCTGTACTCTAACATAATATTTATTTGTATTTATTCATTTCCGGAAAATAAAGAGCTACTGAAACATTAAAGGGATATGAAACCCAAAACTTTTTCTTTTATGATTCTGACAGAGTGTAAATTTTAAAAATAGTTTCCAATTTACTTTTATTATCAAATCTGCTTTATTCCCATAGAAGTTTGTTAAAGAGACTCCTAGGTAGGTTTCTAGAGCAGGACATGGTGCTGCCATCTAGTGTTCTTGCAAATGGATAACTGCTGCCATATAGAGCTCCAGACTTGTACACTTTCCTGCACTTTATCAACAAAGCAGCAAGAAATAATTTGATAATAGAAGCAAATTAAAAAAAATGCTGTTTAAAATTGTTTGCGCTGTCTGAATAATGAAAGGAAAAATGTAGGGATTCATGACCCTTTAATAATCAATAATGATTAATAATAATGTATATATTCTGAGGTTTTACAATCATTACTGATCTGATGAAAGGGACGGTTTGTCTCTGTAACGTCATCTAATAAAAGTTGACACTGTTTGACAAAAAAAAGTGCATCCTTTTTTCACGACTATTCTTTTCATGCTTGCACCCAGGTAGCTGACCTTTGGAGGGAGGATTTCTTTATTCCTTTATATAAAGTTGTATGCAAAAGTTTAGGCACCCCTGACAATTTCAAGGATTTTCATTTATAAATAATTGGGTGTTTGGATCAGCAATTTCATTTTGATCTATCAAATAACTGAAGGGCACAGTAATATTTCAGTAGTGAAATGAGGTTTATTGGATTAACAGAAAATGTGCAATATGCATAAAAACAAAATTAGACAGGTGCATAAATTTGGGCTCCCCAACAGAAATATTGCATCAATATTTAGTAGAGCCTCCGTTAGCAGAAATAACAGCCTCTAGATGCTTCCTATAGCCTGTAATGAGTGTCTGGATTCTGGATGAAGGTATTTTGGACCATTCCTCCTTGCAAAACATCTCCAGGTTAGTTAGGTTTGATGGTTGCCAAGCATGGACAGCCCGCTTCAAATCACCCCACAGATTTTCAATGATATTGAGGTCTGGGGACAGGGTTGGCCATTCCAGAACATTGTACTCGTTCCTCTGCATAAATGCCAGAGTAGATTTTGAGCAGTGTTTTGGGTCGTTGTCTTGTTGAAATATCCAGCACCGGCGTAACTTCAACTTTGTGACTGATTTTTCAAAATTATTCTCAAGTATCTGCTGATATTGAGTGGAATCCATGCAACCGTCAACATTAACAAGATTCCCAGTACCGGCACTGGCCACATAGCCCCACAGCATGATGGAACACCCACCAAATTTTACTGTGGGTAGCAAGTGTTTGTCTTAGAACGCTGTGTTCTTTTGCAGCCATATATAAAGCCCCTTGTTATAACCAAATGTCTCAATCTTTGTTTCATCAGTCCACAGCACCTTCTTCCAAAATGAAGCTGGCTTGTCCAAAGGTGCGTTTGCATAACTCAAGCGACTGTTTGCGGTGTGTGTGCAGAAAAGGCTTCTTCCGCATCACTCTCCCATACAGCTTCTCCTTGTGCAAAGTGCGCTGAATTGTTGACAATGCACAGTGACACCATCTGCAGCAAGATGATGTTGTAGGTCTTTGGAGGTGGTCTGTGGGCTGTTTTTGACCGTTCTCACCATCCTTTGCCTTTCCAATATTTTACTAGGCCTGCCACTTCTGGCCTTAACAAGAACTGTAACAGATAAAGAAGCGACCGTGATATACAAATCACTGGGCTTCTATAGGAGGCGCTACAGAAAATGATGGATAAATATGTTAATACATAAATACAAAGTAAATAATATAAATCCCTAAATGAGCAAGTGATATAGTAATAAAAAATATAGTAATAAAAAGGTAATACAAAACAAAAAACTGGACAAGCCAGATAGAGAAAGTCCAACAGGTGTCCTCGGACGTCCCAGAACTTGATAGGCCGCTCTCTGTCGTCACCCAAGAGGATGATGCACTTCTATGATGATAAGACAAAGACAAAAACAGAGGCGCCACATGTGTAGGTCAATAAAGATAAATAAATCCAGAAAGCAGCAGAATAAGGGTACTCACAAAAGTAGCGGCACTCTATTATGCCAACAGGGGCAGGCTGGTGTTCTACAGCAAACCAGCTAGCTGTGTGGAAGATCCCCAGCGGATGCGTTCAGCGTTGGAATTCTCTGCCTGTAGGGCCTCTGGACAATGTACCCAATGGCAATGCTTCCCTTCGACTGGAGCTGCAGGTGGAATGGGGAGAGGGGCTGGACTGCCCTAAGGTTACTGATATGGAGACTATCACACCAACACCAGACTGATGTAAAAGTAAAAATCAGTATTTTATTATACAGAATAAAAATACCAAAAGGTATAACAGTTTACAGCTGGGTGTGTGAATGTCAATCTCCTAACAAGAGTATAGTAGCTACGCGTTTCTCGGGAGAACCCCGTTTCCTCAGGCTTGTATGCTCTATGTGTGTATAATTGCCCTTTAAATAGGGCTCAGTAACCTCGTGTACCAATGACCCTCCCCTTCCTTTCCTAATCCACCCAGTTGTTGCTATAATTATAAAGTAACGTTATGATAATCTATGCTAATAGTGAATGCAATTCAATAAAAACCATAATTAACAATAGAAAAATTCAATGTGTTGAAGGTGAGTGATCTGATCTGAGCTGAGTGGTGTCGATCGTAACTAATGTGTATTGCCGTGAAAGTAAACAAATATAACATGTGTTTCCTAGTTAACCAATGGTGTGACCCCATTTTAGGGGCTTGTCCTTAAGTCTTAACATCAAACATTCAGCGTAATAATCGTTGCTCCTGGCTACAAAAAAAGCGGAAGTGACATAAGGTCACGTGGTCAGAGTAACCCGTAGTTACGGGCTTCAAACAATACAAAGTGACGTGTGATCACATGACCGCAAGAGCCCGTATGTAATGGGCTCTGCGAGACTATTAAAAAATTAAGTGAAAAAAAGGCAACAATCTAGTCACCGCCCATAAGTGTTAGGCACCAATAGGATATGAATAGAAATAGAACTATGTGATAGGCTGCCTACATATATCGATAAGCGAAATAATGGGGACATGCAAATGTATATATATATGTAAAATGTGCCACAGATGTATGAACTCACCGCAACAAGCTGGCCTCAACACTGCCATCGCTATGATGCAGTTCAGCAAGAAAGTCCCTAAGGATCAGCGTAAAGACACGAATGCTCAAATGAATCGAAACACTGAAAAAATGAGCACAAATAGCTCCAGGATTATATACAAGTATCATCCCTTAGACATGATACTTATGTTAAATTGAAAATATATATATATATGTGTATACACACACAACAATCCATACAAACAAATAAATGTATGTAGATGTATATAATCCTACAATGAAAGTGAGATGAGTGTGGAATATAAGTGTATAAAAAAGAAACAACAATAAAGCTAGATATGTGTGTTGTATATATGTAAAATATGATATATTATCTTATGTGGGAATAAAATTGGGATTAACAATATATTATTATATTATTGTTATTACCCCAGGGGGTAGTGAATATGAAATGTTTGAGTGGTCAATAGTGTATAAAAAATAATAATACCAACAACAACAAGTGGGTGGAGAAAGTCCAGAGAACAAATGTACATAATTCTATAAACAAAATTCTATAAACATAATGCTATGAACATGATGTTATAAACATATTATTAATAACCCTATCCTAATGACCTTAACATATAATTACAAAAATGCTGCGGAATCTATGACCTCATTAAGACATGTAGGGAATAAACTATTGAATTTAAATATCCAATAGGTTTCCCTTTGTCTCAGTTTTGAGAACCTATTATGCAAATTACTTTGGGGGATCCCTTCTAGTGGTGTTATTTTAAAGGAACATTTACCAGGAATATATTTTTCACAAATATGTCTGGAAACACTATGTTTGGGTGATTTTGATTTGATGATCCTCAAGTGTTCACTCCATCGAGTTCTGATCTTCCTACAGGTCCTACCTATGTACTGAATCCCACATTTGCAGGACAGTACATAGATTACATAGCTGGAGTCACATGACAGTCGACTTTTGACTGGGAACCTCTCCCCTGTATTATGGGATACTATGGCCTAGATTTAGAGTTGGGCGGTAGCCGTCAAAACCAGCGTTAGAGGGTCCTAACGCTGGTTTTTACCGCCCGCTGGTATTTGGAGTCAGTCAGGAAAGGGTCTAACGCTAACTTTGCAGCCGCGACTTTTCCATACCGCAGATCCCCCTACGCCATTTGCGTATCCTATCTTTTCAATGGGATCTTTCCAACGCCGGTATTTAGAGTCGTGGCTGAAGTGAGCGTTAGAAATCTAACGACAAGACTCCAGCCGCAGAAAAAAGACAGTAGCTAAGAGCTTTCTGGGCTAACGCCGGTTTATAAAGCTCTTAACTACTGTGCTCTAAAGTACACTAACACCCATAAACTACCTATGTACCCCTAAACCGAGGCCCCCCCACATCGCTGCCACTCTATTAAAAAAAATGTAACCCCTAATCTGCCGCTCCGTACACCGCCCCAACCTACATTATCCCTATGTACCCCTAATCTGCTGCCCCTAACACCGCCGACACCTACATAATATTTATTAACCCCTAATCTGCCGCCCCCGCTATCGCTGACCCCTGCATATTTTTTTTAACCCCCTAATCTTCCACTCCGTACACCGCCGCAACATACATTATAGTTATGTACCCCTAATCTGCTGCCCCTAACACCGCCGACCCCTATATTATATTTATTAACCCCTAATCTGCCCCCACAACATCGCCGCCAGCTACCTACAATAATTAACCCCTAATCTGCCGACCGGATGTCGCCGCTACTATAATAAATGGATTAACCCCTAAAGCTAAGTCTAACCCTAACACTAACACCCCACTAAGTTAAATATAATTTAAATCTAACTAAATAAATTAACTCTTATTAAATAAATTATTCCTATTTAAAGCTAAATACTTACCTGTAAAATAAATCCTAATATAGCTACAATATAAATTATAATTATATTGTAGCTATTTTAGGATTAATATTTATTTTACAGGCAACTTTGTATTTATTTTAACCAGGTACAATAGCTATTAAATAGTTAAGAACTATTTAATAGCTACCTAGTTAAAATAATTACAGAATTACCTGTAAAATAAATCCTAACCTAAGTTACAATTAAACCTAACACTACACTATCAATAAATTAATTAAATAAAATACCTACAATTATCTACAATTAAACCTAACACTACACTATCAATAAATTAATTAAATACAATACCTACAAATAAATACAATTAAATAAACTAACTAAAGTACAAAAAATAAAAAAAGAACTAAGTTACAAAAAATAAAAAAATATTTACAAACATTAGAAAAATATTGCAACAATTTTAAACAAATTACACCTACTCTAAGCCCCCTAATAAAATAACAAAGACCCCCAAAATAAAAAAATGCCCTACCCTATTCTAAATTAAAAAAGTTCAAAGCTCTTTTACCTTACCAGCCCTGAAAAGGGCCATTTGCGGGGCATGCCCCAAATAATTCAGCTCTTTTGCCTGTAAAAAAAAACATACAATACCCCCCCCAACATTACAACCCACCACCCACATACCCCTAATCTAACCCAAACACCCCTTAAATAAACCTAACACAAACCCATGAAGATCTTCCTACCTTATCTTCACCATGCCAGGTTCACCGATCCGTCCACAGAAGTCTTGATCCAAGCCTCCGAAATCTTGATACAAGCCCAAGCGGGGGCTGAAGAGTGACGTCCATCCTCCGGCTGAAGTCTTGATCCAAGCGGGCAGAAGAGGACATCCGGACCGGCAAACATCTTCATCCAAGCCGCATCTTCTATGTTCTTCAATCCGATGACGACCGGCTGAACTTCAAGACCTCCAGTGCGGATCCATCCATCTTCACCGACAACTTCCCGACGAATGACGGTTCCTTTAAGGGACGTCATCCAAGATGGAGTCCCTCGAATTCCGATTGGCTGATAGGATTCTATCAGCCAATCGGAATTAAGGTAGGAAAATTCTGATTGGCTGATGGAATCAGCCAATCAGATTCAAGTTCAATCCGATTGGCTGATCCAATCAGCCAATCAGATTGAGATCGCATTCTATTGGCTGTTCCGATCAGCCAATAGAATGCGAGCTCAATCTGATTGGCTGATCGGATCAGCCAATCGGATTGAACTTGAATCTGATTGGCTGATTCCATCAGCCAATCAGAATTTTCCTACCTTAATTCCGATTGGCTGATAGAATCCTATCAGCCAATCGGAATTCGAGGGACGCCATCTTGGATGACATCCCTTAAAGGAACCGTCATTCGTCGGGAAGTCGTCGGTGAAGATGGATGGATCCGCGCTGGAGGTCTTGAAGATCAGCTGGTCATCATCGGATTGAAGAACATAGAAGATGCGGCTTGGATGAAGATGTTTGCCGGTCCGGATGTCCTCTTCTGCCCGCTTGGATCAAGACTTCAGCCGGAGGATGGACGTCACTCTTCAGCCCCCGCTTGGGCTTGGCTCAAGATTTTGGAGGCTTGGATCAAGACTTCTGTGGACGGATCGGTGAACCTGGCATGGTGAAGATAAGGTAGGAAGATCTTCAGGGGCTTAGTGTTAGGTTTATTTAAGGGGGGTTTGGGTTATATTCGGGGTATGTGGGTGGTGGGTTGTAAATGTTGGGGGGGGGTATTGTATGTTTTTTTTTACAGGCAAAAGAGCTGAATTATTTGCGGCATGCCCCGCAAATGGCCCTTTTCAGGGCTGGTAAGGTAAAAGAGCTTTGAACTTTTTTAATTTAGAATAGGGTAGGGCATTTTTTTATTTTGGGGGGCTTTGTTATTTTATTAGGGGGCTTAGAGTAGGTGTAATTAGTTTAAAATTGTTGTAATATTTTTCTAATGTTTGTAAATATTTTTTTATTTTTTGTAACTTAGTTCTTTCTTATTTTTTGTACTTTAGTTAGTTTATTTAATTGTAGTTATTTGTAGGTATTGTATTTAATTAATTTATTGATAGTGTAGTGTTAGGTTTAATTGTAACTTAGGTTAGGATTTATTTTACAGTTAATTTTGTCATTATTTTAACTATTTTAGCTATTAAATAGTTATTAACTATTTAATAGCTATTGTACATGGTTAAAATAAATACAAAGTTGCCTGTAAAATAAATATTAATCCTAAAATAGCTACAATATAATTATAATTTATATTGTAGCTATATTAGGATTTATTTTACAGGTAAGTATTTAGCTTTAAATAGGAATAATTTATTTAATAAGAGTTAATTTATTAGGTTAGATTTAAATTATATTTAAGTTAGGGGGGTGTTAGTGTTAGGGTTAGACTTAGCTTTAGGGGTTAATCCATTTATTAGAGTAGCGGCGAGATCTGGTCGGCAGATTAGGGGTTAATTATTGTAGGTAGCTGGCGGCGACGTTGTGGGGGGCAGATTAGGGGTTAATAAATATAATATAGGGGTCGGCGGTGTTAGGGGCAGCAGATTAGGGGTACATAACTATAATGTATGTTGCGGCGATGTACGGAGCGGCAGATTAGGGGTTAATAATAATATGCAGGTGTCAGCGATAGCGGGGGCGGCAGATTAGGGGTTAATAAATATAACATAGTGGTCGGCGATGTTAGGGGCAGCAGATTAGGGGTACATAGGGATAACGTAGCTGGCGGCGGTGTACGGAGAGGCAGATTAGGGATTAATAATAATATGCAGGGGTCAGCGATAGCGGGGGCGGCAGATTAGGGGTTAATAAGTGTAAGGTTAGGGGTGTTTAGATTCAGGGTACATGTTAGATTGTTAGGTGCAGACTTAGGAAGTGTTTCCCCATAGAAAACAATGTATCGGCGTTAGGAGCTGAACGCTGCTTTATTGCAGGTGTTAGGTTTTTTTTCAGCTCAAACAGCCCCATTGTTTCCTATGGGGGAATCGTGCACGAGCACGATTTTGAAGCTGGTCGCGTCCGTAAGCAACGCTGGTATCTAGAGTTGCAGTGGCGGTAAATATGCTCTACTCTCCCTTTTTGGAGCCTAACGCAGCCCTTCTGTGAACTCTAAATACCAGCGGTATTTAAAAGGTGCGGGGGGAAAAAAGCCAGCGTAGCAAACGCACCCCTTTGGCCGCAGAACTCTAAATCTAGCCGTATGTTACTACATCCATGTGTTATGTGTTTACACATGTGGCATAGTTTCTTTCCACATCTAAAAACTCCTATCTTGTTAAAGCTATAATTATTGTAGAACCTGTCTCCCAATCTAGCAGTATTGACAGATTTCCTTTTGGACATCACCACCTTACTAGGGGCTAGTTTCTGTTTATAAGTTGGTGCTCTTTTAAAAACTAGTTTAGGTTGGGATGGGAGAGTTTTTTTCAAGACAGGGTCTTTCAGGAGGATTGGCCAGTGTTTTTTAAGTACTCTATTGATAATTTTGTGATTAGAGTGATACTGTGTCACAAATAGAGGTTGTTTATTTAGGAATCCCTCCTTGTGTCTATCATTACACACATATTCACTACCCCCTGGGGTAATAACAATAATATAATAATATATTGTTAATCCCAATTTTATTCCCACATAAGATAATATATCATATTTTACATATATACAACACACATATCTAGCTTTATTGTTGTTTCTTTTTTTATACACTTATATTCCACACTCATCTCACTTTCATTGTAGGATTATATACAACTACATACAATTATTTGTTTGTATGGATTGTTGTGTGTATACACATATATATATATTTTCAATTTAACATAAGTATCATGTCTAAGGGATGATACTTGTATATAATCCTGGAGCTATTTGTGCTCATTTTTTCAGTGTTTCGATTCATTTGGGCATTCGTGTCTTTACGTTGATCCTTAGGGACTTTCTTGCTGAACTGCATCATAGCGATGGCAGTGTTGAGGCCAGCTTGTTGCGGTGAGTTCATACATCTGTGGCACATTTTACATATATATATACATTTGCATGTCCCCATTATTTCGCTTATCGATATATGTAGGCAGCCTATCACATAGTTCTATTTCTATTCATATCCTATTGGTGCCTAACACTTATGGGCGGTGACTAGATTGTTGCCTTTTTTTCACTTCATTTTAGAATAGTCTCGCAGAGCCCATTACATACGGGCTCTTGCGGTCATGTGATCACACGTCACTGTGTATTGTTTGAAGCCCGTAACTACGGGTTACTCTGACCACGTGAGCTTATGTCACTTCCGCTTTTTTTGTAGCCAGGAGCAACGATTATTACGCTGAATGTTTGATGTTAAGACTTAAGGACAAGCCCCTAAAATGGGGTCACACCATTGGTTAACTAGGAAACACATGTTATATTTGTTTACTTTCACGGCAATAGACATTAGTTACGACACCACACAGCTCAGATCAGATCACTCACCTTCAACACATTGAATTTTTCTATTGTTAATTATGGTTTTTATTGAATTGCATTCACTATTAGCATAGATTATCATAACGTTACTTTATAATTATAGCAACAACTGGGTGGATTAGGAAAGGAAGGATTTTATTGGATAATGTTTAGGAAGGAAGGGGAGGGTCATTGGTACATGAGGTTACTGAGCCATATTTAAAGGGCAATTATACACACATAGAGCATACAAATCTGAGGAAACGGGGTTCTCCCGAGAAACGCGTAGCTACTATACTCTTGTTAGGAGATTGACATTCACACACCCAGCTGTAAACTGTTATACCTTTGGTATTTTTATTCTGTATAATAAAATACTGATTTTTACTTTTACATCAGTCTGGTGTTGGTGTGATAGTCTCCATATCAGTAACCTTAGGGCAGTCCAGCCCCTCTCCCCATTCCACCTGCAGCTCCAGTGGAAGGGAAGCATTGCCATTGGGTATTGAGACCCTACAGGCAGAGAATTCCAACGCTGAACGCATCCGGGGGGGGTCTTCCACACAGCTAGCTGGTTTGCTGTAGAACACCAGCCTGCCCCTGTTGGCATTATAGAGTGCCGCTACTTTTGTGAGTACCCTTATTCTGCTGCTTTCTGGATTTATTTATCTTTATTGACCTACACATGTGGCACCTCTGTTTTTGTCTTTGTCTCATCATTAACAAGAACTGTGCCTGTGGTCTCTCATTTCCTCACTATGTTCCTCACAGTGGACACTGACAGCTTAAAACTCTGAGATAGCTTTTTGTAACCTTCTCCTAAAACAATAATGTTGAACAGTCTTTGTTTTCAGGTCATTTGAGAGTTGTTTTGAGGCTCCCATGTTGCCACTCTTCAGAGGAGAGTCAAAGAGAACAACAACTTGCAATTGGCCACCTTAAATACATTTTCTCATGATTGGATGCACCTGTCTATGAAGTTCAAGGCTTAATTGGCTCACCAAACCAATTGTGTGTTCCAATTAATCAGTGCTAGGTAGTTACAGGTATTCAAATCAACAAAATGACAAGGGTGCCCAAATGTAAGCACCTGTCTAATTTCGGTTTGATGCATATTGCACATTTTCTGTTAATCCAATAAACCTCATTTCACTACTGAAATATTACTGTGTCCTTCAGTTATTTGATAGATCAAAATGAAAATGAAATTTCTCATCCAAACACCTAATTATTTATAAATGAAAATCATGGAAATTGTCAAGGGTGCCTAAACTTTTGCATATGACTATATAGTGTGTATATATATATATATATATATATATATATATATACACACACACACACACACACACATAAAAACAGTTAAACTGCATCATCCTACACTGTAATTAACCCTATACGCCACTCTGAGGCCGCCAAATCACAGTTAATCCTAACTGTGACTCTCTATCCACATCAATAACAACCTACAAAGAGCCTCATAATGCAACACAAAATACTCTTCCATAACCTAGCCCTAAAAAAAAAGGAGTCTAAACATTAATTAAAATGTATTGTTTGTATTATTCCCTTTCACGGGTAGGCTAGCACTGGGGCAGCTACTAATTCTTATTTAGGATTTTCTGATTGTCATCTTGCTGGTTGTGTCACTAGGATGATTATTAAGATCAATACACAGCTCTTTTTTGACATCTTGTGGATGCAGACTATGAGGATATACTGTTTGGTAATGTATATGTCAGCTTTGCGATGATGTAGATCAGGTCCTCGCATTTGATTATACTACACACAGCACAAGTTTTAAGGTGTGTGGACCAGATACACCTGTAGAGAATCATTTACAGGGGTGTGTTAGGAATGGAGTATCATTATTGGTCATATTAGATTTGTATAAATGATCCACTTGCGTGTATAAGATATGTCTAAAAAAACAGTGTAGCGAGAAACGCATAGCAGTGCACTTTTTTAGTGTTTTAGCTTAGGGACTATTGTGTTGGGTCTCTTGTACTTGTTTTTAAATAAAAACTTTTTTTATACATATGTGAAGTGGATGATATTCTACATATTGGAAGCCAGAGGAAAAACCTCTGCTTAAGCCAGATGTACAGTAAGCTGGGTCACTGTACCCAGACTACCTCTATTAGTACAATGACTGCTGCCAACAACACAACAGCAGTGGAATTTTATTAAACCTAATGATCCATAAATGGAGGAGCCTTCTATTTTTTGGTTTGAGTTCAGATTTTTTGGTCATGATAGGTAGCAACACTGAGGGCTGCAGTACAAACTGAACCTAATCTACTAAATACCTGAGACATCTATTATATATATATATTACTGGATGCTGACTCATTAAATATCAAGAAATGGTCTCTATTTAAATCCCTTGGCAATAACCCTCCTGGACTTACAAAGAGCTGTGCATTCTTGCTGGTCACTGCATTATTCCCTACTGAGTATATCACTCAAGATCGAAACACTGCTAGAGGTGTATGAGTTTTGTGAGAGATTAAACATTGTAAATGGAGACCTCCACACAATATATTTTAAACATTCTCAGTGAGCTCCTAGCCTCCTACTTGGGGCCTGTGGGTATATATTTGGGATGTGGAAGAGTGTCTACTTTTTCCCCATGTTCTGAAGCTGCCACTTGTCACACCCAATTTGGTGATGGAACAGCTTCTGAGCCCCGAAATCAGCTACACCCTCATACTAACTGAAGCCTTAAATAATCTGGAAGTCAAAAGTCAGAAGGAGTGAAGTGCTGATGGCGGACTTACTGAGGACTTTGAGATGCATTGGAGGGTTGGAGTGAACACCCTGCAACATGAGTGATGTGATCATGTCCCTGATGGACACATTTGCTTAGGGAACTTTGTCTTTTTGAACATCTGGTTCAGTAGTTGGGAGTGGTGAGTCCAGTCTAATTGTACCTATTTCAAACTCTCAGTATTCTAGCATGAAGTGCATGATCAGAAACACTGATAATATGAATCCCATGAATCTCTTAAAGGCTCATCTAATAGTGGATTTACTTTACAGGGAGAGGACCCTTATAGCCCTGATCATACAGGTCTCATGTGGCCCAGCAAAAAGTGTCTCAAGTAAGTTGGTTGGAAGGTAATTTGCTACACACACACACACACACACACACACACACACAACATAAGGTTATTTTTTGGGATTCCATAGAAGTATTGTTTGCAGTCTGCACTGCTTAATGTACCTTGTTTAAAGGGACACTGAATCCAATTTTTTTCTTTTGTGGTTCAGAAAGAGCATGCAATTTTAAGTAACTTTCTAATTTACTCCTATTATCATTTTTTTCTTCATTCTCTTGCTATCTTTATTTGAAAAATAATGTATCTAAGCTTTTTTGGTTCCGTAATGTGGACAGCACTTTTTTATTGGTGGATGAATTTATCCACCAAACAGCAAGAACAACCCAGGTTGTTCACCAAAAATGGGCCGGCATTTGGGTTCAGTGTCCCTTTACATTCCCTTGCCTCAGTTTTCTGGAAGAAAGGTGTGGACTGAGTAATTTTACTTTTTCAGGATTTGTGAACAGTGTTTCTTATGTATTTGGGGAATACTTTAGATTCTAATCAAAAGCTTTAATAACGGAGGGGTCTGTTAGATGATCTGTATATATGGTCTCCTGGATATGATGCTGTATGTTTATTTTCTATACCTATTTTGAGAATTGTTAAGGCAAGAAAAAAAAGTGAGTTAGATGTGAGCATTCATTTAGGAACAAATGATCTAGCTAGTAATTATGTTGCCACTATTCAGAAAGAGTTTTGCAACCTAGGCAATAATTTAGAGAATGTGGCATAAACTGTATCATTTTATGCTATTTTACCTGTGTATTGCCAGGAAGCAGGAAATGGATGGAGCATATACTAACATGTAATTCTTAGTTAAATAAGTGGTGCAAGGGAAGATGATTAATTTGGTTTTAGTTGCTAAAATGAAGCAAAAGACAAGGGGCGCCACATAGTGTAATTTGTATCAGCAATGGAATATAATAGATAAAAGAAACTACTCACAAGGAGAGTTGCACCTTTAACGAATAAGATGCTAACAGGCAGGCTGACATTCAATACAGCAGTCAGTACGCTGGGGGTCCCCGTTGGTAAGACCCGTGGTATCTGGATCAGGATATTGCAGCGTCAGTCTTCACAAACTGGAAGCCGGGTATGTAAGCCAAATCTGGAACAGTATCCCAGTCACAAGTCTCAGTCCGTATTTAAGTCTGACCAGGTATACCGGAATGTGCTCATAGATAAATCCCAAATCGGAAATAAAAGCTACCACGTAAACCGGGTCGTGGTTTTTAAAAAGGATTTTCTTATTTGTTTTGCAACGCGTTTTTGGTCAGCACAGGACCGTTTCATCAGGCACAAAAATGTTTGGTAACAATTCCTATTTAAACCTATATTGACCCGGAAGTTATAAATGAAAGAATGAGGTCAACTCTATTTAACAATATTGGAATATAAAGTATCAATCGTTAGGTTTCAGGTGTACAAATTAGAACAAAAAGATGGAAATACAGTATACAATGAAAAGTTTAGAACAAAGCACTAAACTAAAGTTAATCCTGAAAGATGATACATGTAAATTACTATATTTACACTAAGCGCTTTTAGTCTTACATATATATATATATATATATATATATACTTTCAATTTAAATGATCTATTCTGGTCAGGTTAGATCTCAGGACCTTGGATTCCAAAGCGGTTGACTTGTCAATTGGGCTACCTGAACCTCGCCGTGTGTGCTCTGAAAAAATATATACTAATCTTTCTTGGTAGTGTAAAGTGCACATTGTGAATAGTGATGAGAATTTATAAGTGATAATTATCAAAGTGTTATACCCTAAGTTAACAAAGACGAAAATTGTGTGTGGAAAATGCATACAGGTATACCCCGTTCATACAGCGGGTTAGGGACCGGAGCTCCGCTGTAAAGTGAAAACCGCCTTAAAGTGAAACAAGGCAATTTAAGCTTACTTTTCATTTGCCAGTGTGCTTAAAACTTGTTTGAACAAACATATATTAGGGGTGCAATAGTGCTATGTTTAGTTTAACACTAGCACAGTATTCAATTAGTATTCAACAAAAACTGTAAAATAGTGACAATTACTGTAGTAAAATTTGCTAGACTATAACACTGAGACACAGATTACACTGTAATGATGTAAACAGAGTGAACTAAGCATAACAAAATGGTGCCAGTCACTTTTCTCGCAATCTCACGATTACAGCACTATTTCAAAATCCTTGGAGGTTGAACTTCAGCTCCACAAAGCGCTGTATTAGCGAAGCGCTGTAAAGTGAAGCGCTGTAAAGTGAGGTATACCTGTATATGGCTACTGCTAAGTAAAAGCAGCAAGATCTATGTTAGAATTTAGACCAAGTGGATACAGAGTTTTTAGTCTCTGTATCCAGTAGGTCTCACGCTGTCTAAGTTTGACCAATCGGTCATAATCAGTGGATGGGGGCACAAAATCAATAGGAATGATTTTAAAGATGCCGGGTTTACCATCATGAACCATTTCACAATGGTTTGGTACGCTATGTTTGATTTTAGTTTTTTTGCAATTTTTGCAATTCCAATAATGTTCACCCCAACGGGTGCGTACTTTTCTAATGGTACGATCTATATATTGGGCCCCACAGATACAGCCTAAAAGATAAACTACGTATTTTGACTCACAGCTAAAATAATGGGAAATTTTGAACGCTTCCCCAGTGGTATTAGATTTAAAAGATTTCTTAGTTAATAAAAATTTGCAAGCATTACATCCTTTTTTACCACACTTATATGAGCCAGTAACTCCCAAAAAAAGTTTTTTGGACCTTAGAATTTTTTCCTTTACTGAATTGACAATGTTTTACTCTTTTACTGGGTGCTAATTTGTTCCTTAAGGAGGGTGCTCTGCTGTATACAATTTTTGGTCTGTCCCCTACTATATTTTTCAAAAAAGGATCCTTCTGGATAATATTCCAGTGTTTGTTCAGTATATTGTGAATCTTATTAAAATTACCGTTGTATTGTGTGATGAATAGTGGTTCATTATGTACATCACTCTTAGTAACTGCTGGTTGATTATTAGTACCATTTTCTATCTTATCAAAAAGAGGTTTCTATCTAGATTACGGGCTCTATTCAGACATTGATCTAATAGATCTTTGGGATAACCTTTATCCATAAATCGTTGGTATAGAATTTCACTTTGAATTTCAAAGGTGTCTAAATTTGAGCAATTTCTACGGATTCTTTTGAATTGACTGAAGGGGATGTTTCTTTTCCACCCTATATAAAGGTTACTAGAGTATTCTAAGTAGCTGTTGCTGTCTACTTTTTTGAAAAAAGTCTGGGAGATAATTTTTCCGGTACTATCCCAACTTAATAGTAAGTCCAAATATTCTATGGATGTATTCTGGATATTAGCTGTAAAAGTTAAGCCCATATGGTTGTGGTTCAAAGATTGTACTAATGAATTGGCCTAAATGATGTCTCCTCTCATTTTAAATATCAGGTCATCAATGTAGCGGCCATAGTATACCAGGTTCGCCCAATAGTTTGATGAGTATATGTATTTTTCTTCAAAAATACCCATATATAAATTTGCAAAGCTAGGGGTGAACCTGGTACCCATGGCCGTACCTTTTACTTGCAAGTAAAACTTGTCTTGAAAAAGAAAATAATTATGTTTTAAAATGTATTCTATGCCTTCTGCTATAAATTATTTTTGTGCATCTGGCATGTATAAATCTTTATTCAAAAAAATAGAAACTGCATTAATACCCATTTCATGGGGAATATTAGAATAAAGTGAGCCAACGTCACATGTGATCCATATTAAATCATTATTGTTAGTGATGTTTCTAAGTTGATATAAAAGATGTGTGCTATCTTTAATAGGTGTGCTAGCTGGAGGCGCTGGTTCAGCTTGTATCAGTCGTTGGTATCTTCCTTTCCTTTCCTTCCTCAGTTGTATAAGTCTAGGTGCAAAATAGTGGTGCTGAAATATCAGACAATACACCATACAAAGGTGAATATCTACTCACAGTGTATATTGCAGGTTACCGGCTCCTTCCCAATATGAAAAGACAATATCACAGATTCAGTAAAAAAGATTGTCTTTATTTGGCTCAACGCAAAAGCGTTTCAACGGTCCCAGCCGTCTTTCTCAAGAGCAATAAAAGTGCTTTACAAACAAGAGCAATAAAAGTGCTTTGGTTTGTAAAGCACTTTTATTGCTCTTGAGAAAGACGGCTGGGACCGTTGAAACGCTTTTGCGTTGAGCCAAATAAAGACAAACTTTTTTACTGAATCTGTGATATTGTCTTTTCATATTGGGAAGGAGCCGGTAACCTGCAATATACACTGTGAGTAGATATTCACCTTTGTATGGTGTATTGTCTGATATTTCAGCACCACTATTTTGCACCTAGACTTATACAACTGAGGAAGGAAAGGAAAGGAAGATACCAACGACCGATACAAGCTGAACCAGCGCCTCCAGCTAGCACACCTGATATATTCACACAGACCTTGGGAGAGACTGTGGGACGGCTGCGGTTCACCAGAAGGGGAAAGTATTAATACATATTATACACCTGTTTGCGTGCTATCTTTAATGTAGGAAGGTAATGTGCACACATATTTTTGTAAAAACTGATCCAAATAATACGAAAGGTTATATATCAGATTACCAATGCCGGCTATAATGGGGCGGCCTGGGGGATTCTTTGCATCTTTGTGGATCTTTGGCAGGTGATAATAGTGAGCCACACTTGGATTGGTCACTTTGAGAAAATCTCTTTCATCTTTGTTTAGGATACCCAAAGATATACCTTTTTGTATCAGTATATTGTATATTTTAAAAAAAGCTATAGTAGGGTTATATGTAATCTCTCTATAATATTCAGTGTCTTGTAAGATTCTGTTAGCTTCGTGTAAATAATCTTTGAGATCTTGTAAGACGATTCCGCCGCCCTCGTCGGCATCCCTGATAATAAGGTTCTTATTATTCTCTAGTGTGTGTAATTAACTAAAAATTACAAGAAAAAAATTCCATATGCATATAAGCGAACAGTCAGCCCTACGCACACTAGAGTATAATAAGAACCTGATTATCAGGGATGACGACAAGGGCGGCGGAATCATCTTACAAGATCTCAAAGATTATTTACAGGAAGCTAACAGACTCTTACAAGACACTGAATATTATAGAGAGATTACATATAACCCTACTATAGCTTTTTTTAAAAAATATACAATATACTGATACAAAAAGGTATATCTTTGGGTATCCTAAACAAAGATGAAAGAGATTTTCTCAAAGTGACCAATCCAAGTGTGGCTCACTATTATCACCTGCCAAAGATCCACAAAGATGCAAAAAATCCACCAGGCCGCCCCATTATAGCCGGCATTGGTAATCTGATATATAACCTTTCATATTATTTGGATCAGTTTTTACAAAAATATGTGTGCACATTACCTTCCTACATTAAAGATAGCACACATCTTTTATATCAACTTAGAAACATCACTAACAATAATGATTTAATATGGATCACATGCGACGTTGGCTCACTTTATTCTAATATCCCCCATGAAATGGGTATTAATGCAGTTTCTATTTTTTTGAATAAAGATTTATACATGCCAGATGCACAAAAAGAATTTATAGCAGAAGGCATAGAATACATTTTAAAACATAATTATTTTCTTTTTCAAGACAAGTTTTACTTGCAAGTGAAAGGTACGGTCATGGGTACCAGGTTCGCCCCTAGCTTTGCAAATTTATATATAGGTATTTTTGAAGAAAAATACATATACTCATCAAACTATTGGACGAATACTATGGCCGCTACATTGATGACCTGATATTTATAATGAGAGGAGACATCATTCACGCCAATTCATTAGTACAATCTTTGAACCACAACCATATGGGCTTAACTTTTACAGCTAATATCCAGAATACATCCATATAATATTTGGACTTACTATTAAGTTGGGATAGTACCGGAAAAAATATCTCCCAGACTTTTTTCAAAAAAGTGGACAGCAACAGCTACTTAGAATACTCTAGTAACCATTATATAGGGTGGAAAAGAAACATCCCCTTCAGTCAATTCAAAAGAATCCGTAGAAATTGCTCAAATTTAGACACCTTTGAAATTCAAAGTGAAATTCTATACCAACGATTTATGGATAAAGGTTATCCCAAAGATCTATTAGATCAATGTCTATATAGGGCCCGTAATCTAGATAGAAACCTCTTTTTTGATAAGATAGAAAATGGTACTAATAATCAACCAGCAGTTACTAAGAGTGATGTACATAATGAACCACTATTCATCACACAATACAACAGTAATTTTAATAAGATTCACAATATACTGAACAAACACTGGAATATTATCCAGAAGGATCCTTTTTTTAAAAATATAGTAGGGGACAGACCAAAAATTGTATACAGAAGAGCACCCACCTTAAGGAACAAATTAGCACCCTGCAAAAGAGTAAAGCATTGTCAATTCAGTAAAGGAAAAAATTCTAAGGTCCAAAAAACTTTTTTGGGAGTTACTGGCTCATATAAGTGTGGTAAAAAGGGATGTAATGCTTGCAAATTTTTATTAACTAAGAAATCTATTAAATCTAATACCACTGGGGAAGAGTTCAAAATTTCCCATCGTCTCAGCTGTGAGTCAAAATACGTAGTTTATCTTTTAGACTGTATCTGTGGGGCCCAATATATAGGTCGTACGATTAGAAAAGTACGCACCAGTTGAGGTGAACATTATCGGAACTGCAAAAATTGCAAAAAAACTAAAATCAAACATAGCGTACCAAACCATTGTGAAATGGTTCATGATGGTAAACCCGATATCTTTAAAATCATTCCTATTGATTTTGTGCCCCCATCCACTGATTATGACTGATTGGTCAAACTTAGACAGCGTGAGACCTACTGGATACAGAGACTAAAAACTCTGTATCCACTTGGTCTAAATGCTAACATAGATCTTGCTGCTTTTACTTAGCAGTAGCCAAATATGCATTTTGCACACACTATTTTCGTCTTTGTTAACTTAGGGTATAACACTTTGATAATTATCACTTATAAATTCTCATCACTATTCACAATGTGCACTTTACACTACCAAGAAAGATTAGTATATATTTTTTCAGACCACACACGGCGAGGTTCAGGTAGCCCAATTGACAAGTCAACCGTTTTGGAATCCAAGGTTCTGAGATCTAACCTGACCAGAATAGATAATTTAAATTGAAAGTATATATATATTTTTTTTTTATTTTTTTTTTATCAATGTTTTTTTCAACACTTGCACTATATAATGTTTTTTTATTTATTTATGTATTGCACGTATGATGGTAGTTATTTGTACATGCTATGCATTTAGGTATTGACCTAAAGCTATATTATATCAATGTTTGTAAGACTTAAAGCTTAGTGTAAATATAGTAATTTACATGTATCATCTTTCAGGATTAACTTTAGTTTAGTGCTTTGTTCTAAACTTTTCATTGTATACTGTATTTCCATCTTTTTGTTCTAATTTGTACACATGAAACCTAACGATTGATACTTTATATTCCAATATTGTTAAATAGAGTTGACCTCATTCTTTCATTTATCACTTCTGGGTCAATATAGGTTTAAATAGGAATTGTTACCAAACATTTTTATGCCTGATGAAACGGTCCTGTGCTGACCGAGAAACGCGTTGCAAAACAAATAAGAAAATCCTTTTTAAAAATCACGACCCGGTTTACGTGGTAGCTTTTATTTCCGATTTGGGATTTATCTATGAGCACATTCCGGTACACCTGGTCAGACTTAAATACGGACTGAGACTGTGACTGGGATACTGTTCCAGATTTGGCTTACATACCCGGCTTCCAGTTTGTGAAGACTGACGCTGCAATATCCTGATCCAGATACCACGGGTCTTACCAAAGGGTACCCCCAGCATACTGACTGCTGTATTGAATGTCAGCCTGCCTGTTAGCATCTTATTCGTTTAAGGTGCAACTCTCCTTGTGAGTAGGTTCTTTTATCTATTATATTCCATTGCTGATACAAATTACACTATGTGGCGCCCCTTGTCTTTTGCTTCATTTTAGACACTCAAACCATCACACCATGGGATACAAGTGGAGCTTTCCGAATATTCACGTATTTTATTCTACACTTGAGACTTTTGAGACATACACAGTCTATGTTGGGACTTATTTTTCACATTTTTTTACAAAAATATTTTGGGACACTATTATACTTCTGAATATATATATTTTTTGGGGACACCTCATTATTTTTGACTATTTTTCAACAATTTTTGCATATATTTGCTTTTAGTTTTTCACTTTTTTTACAGCAAAAGTTTATAAGGTTGATTACCATAACAAGTGTATTATATCAATGAATATATATTTTTAGTTACATATATTTATATTATACTATTTTTTTATACGCGCATCCTCTTAGTTATTCCTTCGGGAATTACTTTTATATTGGTTTTAGTTGCAATTATAGCTCAGGTTCGCAATACACTATTTAACACCTTAAGGACCATAGCACTTTTCCATTTTCTGACCGTTTGGGACCCAGGCTATTTTTACATTTTTGCGGTGTTTGTGTTTAGCTGTAATTTTCCTCTGACTCATTTACTGTACCCACACATTATATACCATTTTTCTCGCCATTAAATGGACTTTCTAAAGATACCATTAATTTTATCATATCTTATAATTTACTATATTTTTTTTTTATAAAATATGATGAAAAAATTGACCCCCAAAATCTGTTACACATCTACAACCACCAAAACACACCCACGCTAAATAGTTTCTAAATTTTGTCATGAGTTTAGAAATACCCAATGTTTACATGTTCTTTGATTCTTTTGCAAGTTATAGGGCAATAAATACAAGTAGCACTTTGCTATTTCCAAACCACTTTTATTCAAAATTAGCGATAGTTACATTGGAACACTGATATCTGTCTGGAATCCCTGAATATCCCTTGAAATGTATATATTTATTTTTTAGAAGACAACCCAAAGTATTTATCTAGGCCCATTTTGGTATATTTCATGCCACCATTTCACCGCCAAATGTGATCAAATAAAAAAAAAAATTGTTCACTTTTCACAAACTTTAGGTTTCTCACTGAAATTATTTACAAACAGCTTGTGCAATTATGGCACAAATGGTTGTAAACACTTCTCTGGGATCCCCTTTGTTCAGAAATAGCAGACATATATGGCTTTGGCGTTGCTTTTTGGTAATTAGAAGGCCGCTAAATGCCGCTGCGCATCACACGTGTATTATGTCTAGCAGTGAAGGGGTTAATTAGGTAGCGTGTAGGGAGCTTGCAGGGTTAATTTTATCTTTAGTGTCGAGATCAGCCTCCCACCTGACACATCACACCCCCTGATCCCTCCCAAACAGCTCTCTTCCCTCCCCCACCCCACAATTGTCCCCGCCATCTTAAGTACTGGCAGAAAGTCTGCCAGCACAGTACTAAAATAAAAGTTTTTTTGGGGGGGGGGGTTAAGAAAAAAAGAATTCTGCTGTGTAGGATCCCCCCTTAGCCCCCAACCTCCCTTCCCCCCCCCCGAACAGCTCTCTAACCCCCCCCCTCTGCCTTATTGTGCGCCATATTGGGTACTGTTTTTTTTATTTAAAAAATACTGTATATTTTCTGTAGTGTAGCTCCCCCCCCCACACCATCCAACCCCCCACACTCTCCGATCGCTTAATTTTAAATTTCCACCCTCCCCAGTCCTCTCTCCCACGGATTCCCACCTTACACTTGTCCCATAGTGTAGGGTTCCCACCCGCCCGCGTGGGCACCCACCCCATGCATGCGATCCCGCCTCCCTGCATCAGCTCCCACCCACCAACGATCATGGCCACAGAGTGGCTCTCTCTGCATCGGACTGCTAAAAAGTGTTATTGCAGGATGCCTCAATATCGAGGCATCAGTGCAATAACATGAAAGCAGCTGGAAGCTATCAGGATTGCTTCCACCGCTTTCAAAGACCAATGTCGTACGTTGTACGTCCTTGGTCGTTACATGCACCGAAAATGTTAATTTTTAAAAAGATAGATAATCCCTTTATTTACCATTTCTCAGTTTTGCATAACCAACACTGTTATAGAAATATACTTTTTAAATCTGTGATTACCTTCTATCTAAGCCTCTGCATAATGCCTCCTTATCTCAGATCTTTTGACAGACTTCCATTTCAGGCAATTAGTGCTGGCTCTCTACGCCCTCTAGCTTTGAAAAACTGTCAAATGCATTCAGATAAGAAGTGGCCTTGAAGGGCTTAGAAATTAGCATATGAGCCTACCTAAGTTTAGCTTTCAAGTAAGAATTCCAAGAGAACAAAGCAAATTTGATGATAAAAGTAAATTATAAAGTTGTTTAAAATGACATGCCCTATCTGTATCGTGAACACTTAATTTGGACTTTACTATCCCTTTAAGAGAAATGGATTGCATTTAGATGCTAAAGGAACAGAGTATCTGTAAAAGTAAAATAAAGAGGACACGAATATGTTTTACCAAAGAAGTAGCACATGCTGTAAAGACAAAAAGGATAGCTTATAAAAATTACAGACACAGAGTCTGATGATGATATGCAAATATGAAGACTGCAACAAAAAAGACTAAAGCTCATGTGGAGAAGATAGCACAGTCAGTAAAACATTGAGGCAAAACCTTCTTTAGATATATTAAAGAAGGAGAAAAAATAAAGTTTGAATAATAAAATTGAAAACAGTTAATAGTAGAATAGCAGAAGGAGATAAGCAAATTGGAGTCTCAATTATTACTTTTGTTCTGTCTTCACAAAAGATAGTGAAGATAAAATGTCTGCTACAAAAATGTAAATGGACTTAGCACTAATCTTTCTACAGTGGATGAGCTTTCATTGGCATTATGAAAAATACATGTAAAACGTCAGTGGGTTCTGAAAATATTCATCCAAGAATTTTCAAGGAACTTCAATCTGTGTTAGCTGCCCTATTAACTGATCTGTTTAATCTGTCACTGTTGACAGGAGTTGTTCCAGATGATTGGAGAATAATAAATGTAGTACCTCTTCATAAAAGGGGCAGTAGGGAAGAATCTGGTAACTATAGGCCAGTTTAATTTCAGTAATAGGGAAATTAATGGAGACTCTATAAAAAGAAAGAATTATGACTTCTATAAAAACAATTTAGAGGACCAAAATCGGCATGGTTTTACTACAGTGATATCATGTCAGACTAATCTAATTTACTTCTTTGATTAGGTAACAAAAGTATTAGACCAGGGTGGATAAGTTAATGTATTATGTCTATATTTCAGCAAAACATTTGACACCGTCCCACACAACAAACTAATTCACAAACTGGATCTTCTTGGTCTAGACTCAAAAATTGAGAGCTGGGTAGAACACTAGCTTAAAGTTTTAAAACAGAATGTCTTAGTAAATGGAGTACATTCAGTAGAGAGGGCAGTTTCTAGCGATGTTCCTCAGGGGTCAGTTCTGAGGCCTATTTTTAGAGCCTATTTATCAGTGATATCAACAGAGGGCGGCTACAGGGGAAAGTATGTCTGTTTGCAGATGATTAAAAAATTGTCATTGAGGGGGCATGTCCTAACAGCGGCTTCGTGAAGTCGCATTTTTCTGTAGCTCCAGGAGATAAGTTAATATACCGCCGAATATTATCACACTACCACAGCAGTTACCACCATTTCAGTAGCCTCTGAGCTTCTGAGTGCTATAAGATACCACAACCATCTATATTGCTGTATTTATGACCCAGGAGAAAGAAAAGGACATTTGAGGCCTGTTGCGGTGGCGACTATACAGGCAGCTTCCCCCCCGGATTCCCGGGGTACTTGGCAAGAACAGACTTTATATTAAAGCCACACCAAATCACAGTACCACTTTTAAGGAGGCTACAAGGTAAACTTTTCAACTGGAATCTACCCACCAAGCTATAACACAGCGCAACACTGAAAGATGGATGACTTTGCAGCGGACACGTGGGTAGAGGATCTGCCTATCGCACAAGACACATTGCTCCTACGGCTGGAAATGATCTTTAAACCTTTGCTAGACAAGGCGCCTACGGAGCAAGAACTTTATCTACTAATGAGCAGAGCTGCCCCAGAGCAACCAAACATACCGGCACAACAACAAAGTTTTCATTCGGAGTTCGGCCCATCCTTAGGGCCCGGGAGGGCTGTTCAACCCGGAGTGCTGAAAGCAGATATCTACCAGCCAGTCACACAAATAAGGGCCTCTACCGCGCTGCCAGTAAAGACCAGCAATCGTCCCTTGAAGAAACAAAAGAGCATCCAAGCTAAAGCTGCGTATTCCTCCTTAGTGTGGAATACGCAGAAACCTAAACAAAATGGCTGCTGTGCACCAAGACCTGCTCTGCTCTTGCCCGGAGACCCTCTTTGGGACCGATACGCTAATGCCATTTATATGAAATGCAGAGGGGGACTGTTCTACGATATGCTGCAATCCGGTGATGCTGAACTAACACGATCTTCTAAAAATGTAAAAGGTAGATGTGAGAGTCTAAGGCTGACCCAGGGTCTTGAGGGGGGTACCCAGGGTAAAGTCAACTTAGCTCCAATCCAGCTCTTGGTCTCTAGGGACCCTTTGAACATTTTCCCAGACTGTACACCATACTATGGAAGCCTCTCAGGAGGCTAGGAACTCAAGCGTTCACTGTAACTATCAGTCAGCTCCAAAAGCTATGTAGAAGTAGTGTTTTGTTTTAAAAGTTTATAAGGTCTGACAGCTTTAACAATTTAATCAAATTTTTTTAGCAGGCTTTGAAGTAGGATGTTAATATATATGTTATCCTCTGTAGATTGATATGTGAGATTTATGAGATAAACGGGATTGTTCTGTTGGTATACACTAAGGGCTCTGTTTGCTATTTGAAAAAGTTGTAACCTTTTGCAAGCCCTTACTCTAAAATGCCTTTGCTTGTATTAAATCATTCTGCATGTTAAAACACACAGCTAACCAATGCAAGAACCAGCTGGAAACCTATTAATTAAGGCTCCCTCACTAACCAACAGGTTACAGAACCTCCAGAAGTTTCCATCCATAACATACTTTAATTCAATAACATGACAGTCCCTTAATGCCCTAACTATAGATTAAATAACCCTGGCACACATTGCGCAAGAGTGCTTGGCCTCTCCTTGCGCGGTCTGCGGCCGTGACTGCGCGAGGGTGGTTTTTAACAAATAGGATATAGTTAATGATTTTGTATAATTATTGGGACATGTTATATATAACTCTAAAGGAATGTCACTGGATTATTGGCGGTTTGATATATTTGATAATTCTCAGCAAATTACCTGTATAACATTGGTGTGGCTATATTTCATACTCTATGTTTTATACTTTGTATTTTATGTTTTACATTTAACACTTTATGATCAACAAGTCAGTTCTTGTATTTTGCATCTTTATCCTTATTTTGGTTTTACTTGCTAAGATGGATGCAAAAATCTTTTTTTGTTTTGTTTGTTATTGTTGTGTTCCATGTTTGAGATAAGTCCCTAGAGTTTATCCTTATTGACAATACTGGACCAAAAGTGTCCAACCTCACTTAAGGGATAAAATTGAGGACTGAACCTTTTTAAACACCAGTTTTTCAGATATGACGTAAATATTTGAATGATTGTATACTGTGTTTATGCTGTACCTTTATATTATATGTATTGTCCTCAACAAAAATAAAATATATATATAAAAAAAAAAAAAAAATTGTCATTGAATAGATGTTCTAAGGGGGGTGGACCAAATGAGGAGTTATATAACAAAAAATAGAGGATTGGACAAATGACTGGAATCTAAAGTCTAACGCCGCAAAGTGATAAATTACCACAGAAATAGAGTGGAAAAACTACATGCTCTAATGAATAAATGTCCCTTTAACACTCCCCATAATTCACTAAGACTTGATGGATTTTTCAATTCCTTTTATTTCTAGTAATTATCCTGTAAAAAAATTAGGAATCAGAGACCCTAAAGAGAACGGAGAAGTGAGTCACTCATTTTGAGACCAGGGTACTGTTTTTTTAACTAGTCACAGAGATTGTACTTCTGTTGTGTGCCCAATACGAGGACATTGATCTTCCTGACAGCTTTAGGACGTTTGAAAGAGCAGCTATGTCACAACTATGTGCAGATCGTTATTCCCCATTGATCTACTAGAATGGCAGATTCACAGGTTATTAAAACAGCATTTTGGTAGGATATATTTATGACATTTTACATTATCATTTTACATTATTATCTTTTGACTGTCTATGATAAATAGATAGATAGATAGATAGATAGATAGATAGATAGATAGAATATATATATATATATATATATATATATATATATATGTGTGTGTGTTATTGTATTATATTCAATATAAAATTATATTTTAAAATGTAGATGTGATAACTTTTAAAGGTGGCAAAAATGTATTTTCTCTAAACTTTGCGTATATCTAGGGTTTATGGTCCTCAATAGTATTGTATAAGAAGTGGACATTCAGTAAAAACCCTCTTCATTTTCTCCGGATTTACTGGAGAATAACCTGCAGTTCACTGTATTCTAATAGCACAGCTGGGACTAGAGATTTGTATGGTGTGTCAGTTAATTCATATGCGTCCTCAGATTGCTTTTTTTTTTTTTTTTTTTTTAAAAAAGAGATCTGATTTAATTTTAGATTAAGTGCAAGTCATAATAATATTCTTTCCTAAAATATATATTAATTTTGAACATTGCTCGAGACATTGCTTTGAGAAAGAGGTTGTTACAGTTGACTCAACATAATGTTTCATATTCATAAAAAGTGGATGAAAATATCTATTAGTGTATGTCACAAAAGGGTAAGGACCAAGCATAAGAATATAATAGACACAAGCTTTAATTCAAATCTGTATAAAGATTTGAATAGAGAAAATGATTAATAATAATAATAATAATGTTATAAAATAGGTATTATATTGGGTCTTTAAAATCAAGATATTGAACGTAATTAACTAACCTAATTAAAAATGTAGAGAATGAAATGTGCAGAAAATACAGTAATAATATCACCTGTTGTACTCATCATGCAGACACCCAATGCCACTGAATCATGATCCAAATGCAAATGGATTCAGGGGCAAACATGATAAATGCGTAATGGTCAGAGTGACAGATCACACGTAATTATGTGTTTCTTCATTTAAATACATATCATGGACATAAATTCCTTATGAATCATATGTGACACTAGAGTTGGGGCACATAGCTGTTTACTTGCACAAGAACAACACAGCACACAGAATATCGCAACAGTATCATACATACAGTATGGACGGATTTGCTTCACAAACAGAATCATAAAGATTGTTGGGTTTGTTTGGTTTTTACTAAATTTAAATTGTTATCTAAAGGCAAAATGATTTTTTATCAGGTGTGTGCATTCAGATTCATAATTTGTTTGCATGGACGCGGGTAGCAGCATTGGGCTCTTTTCAGAACCAGAATTTATTTATTTGTAAGTGCAACACAAAAATCTGTGCAAATCCAGGTCTTTGTGTGTAGCACTTACAAGCAAATTTATCTGGCACCAGATGCACATAGGCATTCTAGGGAATTTATTTGGAAACTGGGGTTAAATAAAAACATATAAAATCACATTATTGTTTTGTATTGTTTTATTGTTGAGTGTTATAACAATCCAAATAGGTAAGGCTGCTAATAACAGTGCTGTAATTATGGGAGATTTTAACTACCCTGATATAAACTGGGCCAATGAAACTAGTAATTCAGCTAAGGGTGATAGATTTTTAAATGTTGTCAGGGATAACTTCTTGTCACAATTAATAGAGGAGCCAACTAGGAGTAACGCTATATTGGATTTAGTGCTATCAAATAATACAGATATAATATCAAATATAGAAGTCAAAGAACATTTGGGTAACAGTGATCATAACATGGTCACATTTTAAATCTCTTTTCATATGCAGTGTCTTATTGGTTTAACTAAGACTTTTAATTTTAAGAAAGCAAAATTCAACAATTTAAGGAAATCATTAAATATAAATTGGGACAATGTATTCTCTAATAAAAATACAGAGGATAAATGGATAATATTTAAAACTTTGCTAAATAAATATACATATCAACAAATACCATATGGTTATAAAAATACAAAATCAAAGCCAATGTGGCTAAATAAAAATGTGTTAAGAGAAATTAGGAAAAAACGTAGGGCATTTAAATTATTCAAAGAATATAGTACAGACTCAACGTTCCATATTTATAAGAAATGTAACAAAGCATGCAAAAAAACAAACAAAATAGCCAAAATTGAAAATGAAAAATTAATTGCAAAGGAATTTTAAGTCTAACCCTAAAATGTTCTTTAAGTACATAAATAGCAAAAAATCTAAGGAGGACAATATAAGTACATTAAAATGCGTGAAGGGTAGCATGATAAATAATGACAGGGAGAAGGGAAGTGTTTGCGGCTGCACAGCTCACGGAACTCACAACCAAAGTCCGTCCCGGGTCAATGACGTCACCCGCCTTAGCGGCAGCATACTCCTCCAGTGAATAGGTCCTCAATCCTGGCAAGGTGCAAGGCTCACGGGAACCATCCGCCCAAAATAGTACAAGAAAAATAGAAGAGCCGCACTCAGTTAAAATGCCAAACATTGCAAGTTTATTGCATAAGTGAAAAATAAACAAACATAGCAAAAAGGTGTTTGACGCATTTCCCGCCCTCTAGTGGCGCTTCATCAGAAACATAATGAACATGCACATAATCCATCCTTATATCAGGCAACAATTGCCCTCACATTTGCCCACACTTGACTAAATTTAAAAAGACAGTGAAAACAAAAATAATAACTGAACAAAGTACATATCATTTACAGTGCTGTCCCTAAACTAGTACACATCATTCCATTTAGGCAAATAGACCATTACAAGAAGTGTTGCGATAAACATTGCAACAATACATTGTAAAGAAAACATTGCATAAAAACGCACTATTTGGCTTAATAATCCTATGCCGCCACATGCACGCACCTAATCACAAACCAAAAAAACTTAAAAGGTGCAGTTTACTTTATCTTATATTATTGATATTATGTGCATGCATATGACAGCATATTCCTACACCCTGCTATGACAGCCAAATCATATGTAAGCAACCATATACAGGTATACCCCGCTCATACAGCGGGTTAGGGACCGGAGCCCCACTGTAAAGTGAAAACCGCCTTAAAATGAAACAAGGCAGTTTTAGCTTTCTTTTCAGTGTTTAAAATCCTGAAAACATGTTTCAACTAACATATATTAGGGTGCAATAGTGCTACGTTTAGTTTAACACTAGCACAGCAAGTATTCAATACATACTGTACCTGTAAAATAGTGACAATTACTGTAGTAAAATTTGCCAGACTATAGCACTGAGACACAGATTGCACTGCAATGCTATAAACAGAGTTAACTAAGCATAACAAAATGGTGCAATTCACTTTTCTAGCAATTTCACGATGATTATAGCACTGTTTCAAAATCCTTGGAGGTTGAACTTCAGTTCCACAAAGCGCTGTATTAGCGAATCGCTGTAAAGTGAAGCGCTGTAAAGTGAGGTATACCTGTACCCAAGATGTCTTTTGCATCAAAAACTACATGCATGTAACCCAATAATGGAATATAATAAATAAACAAATGTATTAACCTACTACTATTCATTTACACTGTCTTTTTGCATACCTATCATTCTAGACTACAGTATTCCACCCAGATTTTACTTGGAAATAAAAAATCTATAAGTTAGTGTGAAGACACATACAAATGTTTGATATAACCAAATACCTCTCAGTGTATATTCTATAGTATATTCATAATTACTGCACTATACAGGTATACAAATAAACCTGTCAAGTCAGGTACTGAACACGGGCACACAATATCACTCTAATTAAAGGCTATATATAAATAAAGTAGTCAATAGAGTGTAGTATAAATGAATCCACATTGTATGACTTCTTATTAACTAGGAGAGCATGGGCCAAAGCAAATGAAAACATATATCAAATATAGAGGCATATAGGAGTGAATGTGTATATAAGTACACCTTTTTGCTATGCTTGTTTATTTTTCACTTATGCAATAAACTTGCAATGTTTGGCATTTGAACTGAGTGCGGCTCTTCTATTTTTCTTGTTCAATGACAGGGAGAAGGCTGAGGTACTAAACCAGTTTTTTTTCTTCAGTATACACAAGAGAGGAACCATTGGATGATACAAAACAAAATAGAACATGCCAGTCCATACCATTAACTGGGTTATGTTTGTGGTGACATAGCTTACTGACCTAGCTGTTATTAAAATCCCTTCCCCCCAGATACACCTTTCCCTCTGAACTAAAGACACTCCCAATAGCCTTTGACTGGCATTTGATAAACCACTCCCTATTGAATTGAGGTATAAAAAAATGGAACACCAAAGCCTCTCTCTCTCCTTATCCTGTTCCTGCTGAAAAGATGGCTGATGTTGGACACACTGGAGAATGTGGCTAAGTATATTCCTTGGATAAAATCCTGTGATTATTTTAGCAGTGTTGCAGAAATCGAGGTTGTGGTAAAGTTGCCATGTATTAATTATTTGGACTGTTTTGCTGTAAAATAGATGTGTAAATATACCTGTAAATCTTTCTCTTATTATTAACATATATTGATTCCTAATAAACTCTTTGGGAAAAAATTGAGACTTAATTAATAACCACATTTTGGTGGCCATGAAGTTGCAGACAAATCCATATGCCAAATAGTTTTGCAGGAATTAGATATGTTGATTTAATTTTAGAATATTGCAGGATATATCTTTTAAATGTTTCTCAAGAAAAGCATGGTTATAAAAACCTGTATTTCTGGCCTGTATAAATTTGCATTTCCATAGAGTCCCATTTTAGAGCAAATAATACAATTGTGTATTACTGCAAAATGTTTAAATTTAACTGCAGTAAAGGTAGATTTGGTGTTTTATAGCAAAGTTTCTGTATGTAGTACTGTATTTGAAAAGAGCACACAATGGTTGGTTTCAGCAGGCCTGTTGTATAAGATAATATTTTTTTATGGTTACTAGGTTTGATAAACTTTGTTTATTTTTACTGCTGGGATTTATAAATTGTCTGTAGCTTGCATTTTGTTGCTCTTGTATTTTTCTTGTTTTTGGAGAATATATATTCCTTTTTTTTTTTTTTTTTAGAGTAAATAAATTCGAATTTTGTTTTCTGTAAAAATCTAATGAATTTTAGAGACCTGATATTTACTTGTTGTCTTGGTCCCATCTAGTTGCCATAGTCAAGTTCAAGTGATTGACTTCTGCTCCTTTATAAATGGAATATAATGTCCATTTTATAAAGATTGTAATTTTCTCGCACATTTTTCTATTTTTTTAACAAAGGATTAATGTCTGTGAATGTGTTACACCCAGAGCTGTAGCTTGCCCTATACATATGTTAATGTAAATTCCTTCCTGTTGGGGGAAGGTGCAGGAGGTAGTTTGGCAAGGTATAGTGTAAGTGTGGAACACACTACTTGGATTTAAAAGCAAAAACATTTTTTTTTTTTTTTTTTTTTTACATTTTCACTGTTTAAACTTAAAACATCTGAACGGTGTTAAAATTTAGACTGCATTTTCAATTTGGACTATATTTTAGGACTACTATTTTTTTTTTTTTTTTTTTTTTTAAATGCTTGATTTCTGCTCCTTATATACAAAGTTTCTCCTTTACAGAAAGTCTAAGTTGCTTAACTTCGGTTTAGTCTGGTGTTTCATTGCCCTACAGATATGATAATTCCTTGCATTTGCGGCAGGTAAAATAGTCTGGCAAACTATGCTGTGAGAGACACACTATTCAAAGTCTGTTCCCCAGATTTAAAATAAAGAATATTGAGCAATGGTTGGGAAAACTAAATTTAACTATATTACCACCTCTGCTGATCTAATTACTACCTCGTCTAGGTGGCTTAACTGCTTTGTCCTTTGTTCTGTAAAATTAGCATCTCAATGGTACCTTGTACATCCTGCGTTAACATTATGCTGTGAGAGACACACTATTCAGAGTCTGTTCCCCAGATAACATTCAGTGGTTAGGAAAATATTGATTCTAGTATATTTTTTATTATTATTTTAGTTCTAATGGCTATCTGCTAAAATGTCTGGGAAAAACTATATTTCACAGGAAATCTGTGATTATTTTAACAATTATATTCATAAATATAATGGTCCATTCCTCATCCCAAAAGCTAAAAAACCCAAGTGCAAAGGGGTTTTAGAGATACTAACACAGGTAGTAACTCTTTAAAAGATTAATAATAATAAAAGAAAATGTATGATAGCGCAGACAGTGATGTCAACAATAAGGGGACTAAAACATTATTGGAGACTTGACAGAGCAAAATACAGATCTTAAATTAAAATGAGATAAAACACAGTCTGACAGAGATTGTATTAAGCTTTCTGCTTTAACTAACACCATACAGATCGGTAAATTATGTCAATTAAAATGAACAGAACACAGCAGAAACGAATACTCAAATAAAATTACGGAGTTACAGATAAAAATAAAACAAGAAGAAAAAATAATTAGTGATATTTCTAATAATGAAGATTGTGATCACCTACTGTCACAAAAAAGAGAGCCAAAACAAGTGATAAAACAAGATAATATGCCACTGGGTCCCACTAAAAACTGAAGTTCTGTTCCAATTGTCCCTGTCATAATATCTGAGCATTTTAACACCCCGAAAGTTCCTACAGGTTTTTCAAATCAGACTAGGCCAATGAATGCAGCAGATAAAGACATTTTTCAGAAATGGTGGGGCACAATCCCCACAAACAGCTTTAATAACCTTCCACATTGGTATTACAAGGGGTCTGAAAAAGCCATAAAATTAGATATGAGCATGCAGGAATGGACAGAATTGCTTCAAGATGCCATGGGCCCCTATGCCAACAGGTTATTAGGATTCAACTCAAGCATATCTGATCAGGCTGGGAGAATAGTTAAAACCTTTTTCAATTTTAATAGTCTAGAAAAAGAGATTAGTAAAATTACCATGAGACTTCTAGATGGGCCATTTGAAGTAGCAAAAAGAGTTTTATTCTGGTGTGTGCTGTGCCAGCCACAGACCCAAATGGTCTGGGGGTCACCAGCTCACACACAGAGGGTACTTGAAGCTCTCCCCAGAAAATGTCAGGAGTCTGTAAAGCTGTATGATCCAAACTCCACAAACTTAGATATGGTGCTCACTAGAGCTGAGAAGTGGTGGAATTATCACCCATACACCATTAAGGCAATTTCTGCAGTGAAGCAGTCACTGGAGAACAATCTGAATATTCACAGGCAGAAATAAGAGAGGGGTAACAGAAGGAATGTTTCAGGATATCAGAATAGTAGAGGATCAAATACAGGAAACTGGAGAGACAGAAAATTAAATAGCGATATTAACAGAGGAGAAAACAAGTATAAAAATTGGAGACTGAGGCCAAATGAGATAAGCAATAAGGTCAACTTAAGTTATTGGGAACTCAAACAACAAAACAGGAGAATGAGAGATGAAATTGGGTTTCTAAAGGAACAGCTGACAGAGCTGGAGTGCTCAAATTAAATAATTTTTGTTTATAAGCATATTTGTTTGCAGTGCATTTGTATCATGTAATGTGTACTTTAGTTTTAAGTTCAATTAATAATTTTAAGTGTTTTTCATTATTAAGTTTTAAATGCCAATATTTAGAATGCATACGGCTAGATTTAGAGTTCTGCGGCCAAAGGGGTGCGTTAGCTACGCATGCTTTTTTTCTCCCGCATCATTTAAATACCGCTGGTATTTAGAGTTCACAGAATGGCTGCGTTAGGCTCCAAAAAGGGAGCGTACAGGCATATTTACCGCCACTGCAACTCTAGATACCAGCGTTGCTTATGGACGCGGCCAGCTTCAAAAACGTGCTTGTGCACGATTCCCCCATAGAAAACAATGGGGCTGTTTGAGCTGAAAAAAAACCTAACACCTGCAAAAAAGCAGCGTTCAGCTCCAAACGCAGCCCCATTGTTTACTATGCGGAAACACTTCCTAAGTCTGCACCTTACACCCTAACATGAACCCCGAGTCTAAACACCCCTAACCTTACACTTATTAACCCCTAATCTGCCACTCCGTACACCACCGCAAGCTACATTATAGCTATGTACCCCTAATCTGCTGCGCCTAACACCGCCGACCCCTATATTATATTTATTAACCCCTAATCTGCCCCCCTCAACGTCGCCTCCACCTGCCTACACTTATTAACCCCTAATCTGCCGAGCGGACTGCACTGCTACTATAATAAAGTTATTAACCCCTAATCCGCCTCACTCCTGCCTCAATAACCCTATAATAAATAGTATTAACCCCTAATCTGCCCTCCCTAACATCGCCGACACCTAACTTCAAGTATTAACCCCTAATCTGCCGATCGGAGCTCACCTCTACTCTAATAAATTTTTTAACCCCTAAAGCTAATTCTAACCCTAACCGTAACACCCCCCTAAGTTAAATATAATTTAAATCTAACTAAATAAATTAACTCTTATTAAATAAATTATTCCTATTTAAAGCTAAATACTTACCTGTAAAATAAACGCTAATATAGCTACAATATAAATTATAATTATATTGTAGCTATTTTAGGATTAATATTTATTTTACAGGCAACTTTGTATTTATTTTAACCAGGTACAATAGCTATTAAATAGTTAAGAACTATTTAATAGCTAAAATAGTTAAAATAATTACAAATTTACCTGTAAAAGAAATCCTAACCTAAGTTACAATTAAACCTAACACTACACTATCAATAAATTAATTAAATAAAATACCTACAATTAAACCTTACACTACACTATCAATAAATTAATTAAATAAAATACCTACAAATAAATACAATTAAATAAACTAACTAAAGTACAAAAAATAAAAAAGAACTAAGTTACAAAAAATAAAAAAATATTTACAAACATTAAAAAAATATTACAACAATTTTAAACTAATTACACATACTCTAAGCCCCCTAATAAAATAACAAAGCCCCCCAAAATAAAAAAAATGCCCTACCCTATTCTAAATTAAAAAAGTTCAAAGCTCTTTTACCTTACCAGCCCTGAAAAGGGCCCTTTGCGGGGCATGCCCCAAAGAATTCAGCTCTTATGCATGGAAAAAAACACACGATACCCCCCCCAACATTACAACCCACCACCCACATACCTCTAATCTAACCCAAACCCCCCTTAAATAAACCTAACACTAAGCCCCTGAAGATCTCCCTACCTTGTCTTCACCTCACCGGGTCCCGATCTGTCCAGAAGAGCCTCCGATGTCTTGATCCAAGTCCAAGCGGGGGGCTGAAGAGTGACGTCCATCCTCGGGCTGAAGTCTGGATCCAAGCGGCGGCTGAAGAAATCCATCATCGGGCTGAAGTCGGAAGTCCATCATCGGGATGAAGTCTTCTATAAAGCAGCATCTTCAATCTTCTTTCTTCCGGAGCGGAGCAGAGTCATCTTCTTCCCAGCCGAAGCGGATCCATCCTCTTCTAACGACGCCTACTCGCCGAATGACGGTTCCTTTAAATGACGTCATCCAAGATGAATTCCGATTGGCTGATAGGATTCTATCAGCCAATCGGAATTAAGGTAGGAAAATTCTGATTGGCTGATGGAATCAGCCAATCAGATTCAAGTTCAATCCGATTGGCTGATCCGATCAGCCAATCAGATTGAGCTTGCATTCTATTGGCTGTTCCGATCAGCCAATAGAATGCAAGCTCAATCTGATTGGCTGATTCCATCAGCCAATCAGAATTTTCCTACCTTAATTCCGATTGGCTGATAGAATCCTATCAGCCAATCGGAATTCGAGGGACGCCATCTTGGATGACGTCATTTAAAGGAACCGTCATTCGGCGAGTAGGCGTCGTTAGAAGAGGATGGATCCGCGTCGGCTTGGAAGAAGATGGCTCCGCTCCGGAAGAAAGAAGATTGAAGATGCTGCTTGATAGAAGACTTCATCCCGATGATGGATTTCTTCAGCCACCGCTTGGATCCAGACTTCAGCCCGAGGATGGACGTCACTCTTCAGCCCCCCGCTTGGGCTTGGATCAAGACATCGGAGGCTCTTCTGGACAGATCGGGACCCGTTGAGGTGAAGACAAGGTAGGGAGATCTTCAGGGGCTTAGTGTTAGGTTTATTTAAGGGGGGTTTGGGTTAGATTAGGGGTATGTGGGTGGTGGGTTGTAATGTTGGGGGGGGTATTGTATGTATTTTTTTTCCATGCAAAAGAGCTGAATTCTTTGGGGCATGCCCCGCAAAGGGCCCTTTTCAGGGCTGGTAAGGTAAAAGAGCTTTGAACTTTTTTAATTTAGAATAGGGTAGGGCATTTTTTTTATTTTGGGGGGCTTTGTTATTTTATTAGGGGGCTTAGAGTATGTGTAATTAGTTTAAAATTGTTGTAATATTTTTCTAATGTTTGTAAATATTTTTTTATTTTTTGTAACTTAGATCTTTTTTATTTTTTGTACTTTAGTTAGTTTATTTAATTGTATTTATTTGTAGGTATTTTATTTAATTAATTTATTGATAGTGTAGTGTAAGGTTTAATTGTAGGTATTTTATTTAATTAATTTATTGATAGTATAGTGTTAGGTTTAATTGTAGATAATTGTAGGTATTTTATTTAATTAATTTATTGATAGTGTAGTGTTAGGTTTAATTGTAACTTAGGTTAGGATTTATTTTACAGGTAATTTTGTAATTATTTTAACTAGTTAACTATTAAATAGTTATTAACTATTTAATAGCTATTGTACCTGGTTAAAATAAATACAAAGTTGCCTGTAAAATAAATATTAATCCTAAAATAGCTACAATATAATTATAATTTATATTGTAGCTATATTAGCGTTTATTTTACAGGTAAGTATTTAGCTTTAAATAGGAATAATTTATTTAATAAGAGTTCATTTATTTCGTTAGATTTAAATTATATTTAACTTAGGGGGGTGTTAGGGTTAGGTTTAGAATTAGCTTTAGGGGTTAAAAAATTTATTAGAGTAGAGGTGAGCTCCGATCGGCAGATTAGGGGTTAATACTTGAAGTTAGGTGTCGGCGATGTTAGGGAGGGCAGATTAGGGGTTAATACTATTTATTATAGGGTTATTGAGGCAGGAGTGAGGCGGATTAGGGGTTAATAACTTTATTATAGTAGCGGTGCAGTCCGCTCGGCAGATTAGGGGTTAATAAGTGTAGGCAGGTGGAGGCGACGTTGAGGGGGGCAGATTAGGGGTTAATAAATATAATATAGGGGTCGGCGGTGTTAGGGGCAGCAGATTAGGGGTTCATAGCGATAACGTAGGTGGCAGCGGTGTGCGGTCGGCAGATTAGGGGTTAGAAATTTTTAATAGAGTGGCGGCGATGTGGGGTGACCTCGGTTTAGGGGTGTATAGATAGTTTATGGGTGTTAGTGTACTTTAGAGCACAGTAGTTAAGAGCTTTATAAACCGGCGTTAGCCCAGAAAGCTCTTAACTACTGACTTTTTTCTGCGGCTGGAGTCTTGTCGTTAGATTTCTAACGCTCACTTCAGCCACGACTCTAAATACCGGCGTTAGAAAGATCCCATTGAAAAGATAGGATACGCAATTGACGTAAGGGGATCTGCGGTATGGAAAAGTCGCGGCTGGAAAGTGAGCGTTAGACCCTTTCCTGACTGACTCCAAATACCAGAGGGCGGTAAAAACCAGCGTTAGGAGCCTCTAACGCTGGTTTTGACGGCTACCGCCCAACTCTAAATCTAGCCGATAGTTAATTGATGCATTTTCTTTAAATTTCCATGTAAACTGTCTGAAGTCTTATTTTGCAGGAAGAAAACCAATGAAGATAGAAAGCTTCTAACCTTTCCTTCCAGCTTTTCCCAATAACACATATTATAGATTGTTATTTTTCAGGTGCCATCAGGACTGATCTAACCAAGAATCAGTGATGGTGGAGTTGGACAAATTAAATAAGTATAAAATGTATCACAATGGAGATGTAAAATGGGGCATTAGGCCAAAATAATATATAGCATAAATGGGTAAATAATAATATAGGACAAGCAACATAAGTTCAAGTAAGGGGCGAGTGGGATGATGCAATAATAGAGGCACATCCCAACTTGAAATTAATAACTGTGAATGTGGTTTCTACTGCAGATGGAGTGTTGTAGTGTGAAGTAAATATATGCCTGGTTTTAATCTCTTTTCATTCCTTTGAGGGTCTTGGAAAAAAACAAAGTGGTTCAAAGAGAGAGACGATTGGTAAAGCAAAAGCAAGGACCAGATGCCAAAAGATGGCAACGAAGAACTTCACTGAACCATTATAACTTTTGTTTTATAGGCACAATTCTCACTTTATTAATAAAGATTTTACTACACGCATACCCATCTAGTGTACCCACACTCACGCACTTATACGTGAACTTTTAATTTTTCCAATTTTAAGACCATTGTATAAATGTTACTAATGGGATTTAGCATAGGACTTTGTGTCTATGTATAATATTGAGTGCAATTTTATTTAATGAATTGTATAAAGTTAGACTAGGAATTGACAGTCCTAGGAAAGTTCAGCGACAAGAGCTCATATCGCAGAGGGAATGATTCTGAAGGGATGGTGGGAGAATTTTTCCTGTAAGGTTTTCGCTCCCACTGTGTTCTTCTGTACTAGTGGGTATAACTAGAAAACTGGGCAACATAGGAGAAGAAAAAGTGAGGGAATGTGGTGACATAGCTTACTGACCTAGCTGTTATTAAAATCCCTTCCCCCCCAGATGCACCTTTCTCTCTGAACTAAAGACACTCCCAATAGCCTTTGACTGGCATTTGATAAACCACTCCCTATTGAATTGGGGTATAAAAAACTGGAACACCAAAGCCTCTCTCTCTCCTTCTTATCCTGTTCCTGCTGAAAAGATGGCTGATGTTGGACACCCTGGAGAATGTGGCTAAGTATATTCCTTGGATAAAATCCAAGATTATTTTAGCAGTGTAGGAGAAATTGGGGTTGTGGTAAAATTGCCATGTATTAATTATTTGGACTGTTTTGCTGTAAAATAGATGTGTATATATACCTGCAAATTTTTATCTTATTATTAACATATAATATTCCTAATAAACTCGTTGGGAAAAAAATTGGAGACCCTTTTAATTAATAACCACAATGTTTAGAGGATATCAGGAAAAAAATGGATAATATTAAGGTAAATAAAACTCCAGGCCCAGATGGAATACACCCAAGGGTGTTAAGGGAATTTAGCACTGTTTTAGACAAACCACTACTCTTAATTTTTCAAGACTCATTATCCTCAGGCATGGTACCCCAGGATTGTTTTAAAGCTGATGTGGTGCCACTCTTGAAAAAGGGAAGCAGGGATGATCCAGGAAGCTATAGACCAGTTAGTCTGACATTAATAGTGGGGAAGATATTTGAAGGGATTATAAGGGATTATATTGAGGAGCATATTTGTTTAAACAAGATTATGAGTTCTAGCATGGTTTTAGGAGAAATAGATCATGTCAAACTAATCTAATTAGATTCTATGAGGAAGTAAGTAAAAATATAGATGAAGGGGAATCAGTTGATGTGATATACTTAGATTTTGGTAAGGCATTTTGATAAAGTGCCACATGAGAGATTAATGCACAAAATTAAGGGCCTGGGAATAGCTGAAATTGTTAGCTCATGGATAAATAACTGGATAAAATATAGGGAGCAACGATTAGTAGTAAATGGATCATACTCAGATTGAACAAAGGTAATCAGAGTCCCCCAGGGATCAGTACTGGGCCCTGTTCTTTTTAATATTTTTATAAATGACTTGGAGCAAGGATTAAATAGCGACATCTCTATTTTTGCAGATGATACTAAGTTAAGTAAGGTCATTAGGTCAGAGCAGGATGAACTTTTGTTAGAAAGGGATCTGCAAAAATTAGAAGTATGGGCAAGTAAATGGAAAATGAGATTTAATACAGGAAAATGCAAGGTTCTACATTTTGGAAGTAAAAATAAGCAGGCAACGTATTTTTTAAATGGGACAAGACTTAGCCAAACAGAGGAGGAAAGGGATTTGGGAGTAGTAATAGATAACAAGCTAAAGATGGGTTTCACAATGCAGGGCAGCGGCTTCAAAGGCTAATAAGATACTAGCATGTATTAAAAGAGGCATTGATTCAAGGGAGGAAAGCATAATTCTGTCACTATATAAAGTCCTGGTAAAACATCACCTTAAATATGGATTGCAGTTCTGGGGACCGATCGCAAAAAAAGATATTGCAGAAATAGAAAAAGTTCAGAGAAGGGCCACAAAGCTAATAAGGGGATTGGATAATTTAACCTACGAGGAGAGGCTAGCCAAACTGGGTCTGTTTTCTTTAGAAAAAAGGCGCTTGAGAGGTGACATGATTACTTTATATAAATATATTCAAGGCCGATATACAGAGATGGCAGAAGCTCTGTTTATTCCAAGAAAATTGTTTCTGACAAGAGGTCACAATTTAAGGTTGGAGGAAAGGAGAGTTAATCTCCTGCAATGGAAACGTTTTTTCACTGTAAGAGCAATAAAATTGTGGAACTCATTACCAAAGGAGGTAGTGAATGCCAATACCCTAGAAACATTTAAAAATAGTCTGGATACATTTCTGTATATAAACAAAATTCATGGATACGATTGCTAGTATTAAATGGGTCACCTTTTAGTGGGGTTATTTAAAGGGACAGTCAACACCAGAATTTTTGTTGTTTTAAAAGATAGATAATCCCTTAATTACCAATTCCCTAGTTTTCCATAACCAACACAGTTATAATTATACACCTTTTACCTCTGTAATTACCTTGTATCTAAGCATTAGCCCCCTCACTTCAGTTCTTTTGACAGACTTGCATTTTAGCCAATCAGAGCTGTCTCCATGGCAAAATCACGTGCATGAGCTCAGTGTTATCTATATGAAACACGTGAACTAATGCCCTCTAGTGGTGAAAAACTATCAAAATGCATTTAGATTAGAGGCGGCCTTCAAGGTCTAAGAAATTAGCATATGAACTAGGTTTAGCTTTCAACTAAGAATACCAAGAGAACAAAGCAAAATTGGTGATAAAAGTAAATTGGAAAGTTGTTTAAAATTACATGCCCTATTTGAAACATGAAAGGTTTTTTTGGACTTTTTTTGTCCCTTTAATCTTAACTGGAGCTTTTTGTAAGTATTTTAGATTTGTATAGGTTGAACTCGATGGATTTCGGTCTTTTTTCAACCTTATCTACTATGTTACAATTCTAGAGATAGGTAATGGCTAATCAGTTAATATTGAGTATATGATGAATGATGAAGGGACACTAAAATCAAAATTAGCTTTCATGATTCAGAAAGAGCAGTTTTAAAAGACTTCCCAGTTAATTTCTCTGTCAAATCTTTTTATATGCACATTTTCAGAGTCACCAACTTCTACTGAGCATGTGCAGTGTATACGTTTGAGTTTGTAAATTGACTCATGGCTGTCACATGATACAGCGGGCTGGCAAATTAAAGTAAATTTGTAAGAAAAAAAATGTACTGCTTATTTAAAAATCAGAGTAAGTGCTATTGCATTCTCTTTTTATTATGCATTTCTACCAAATCTAATGGTACTTTAAAGGGACATAAATGCTAGATAGAAGATAGATGCATTCAAAGAAAAGAGTAGTCTAGGAATAACATATAGATGTATATTTTAAAGTTTAATTAGCTGTTTAAATATTGACAAAATAAGTGTAAAGCTTTAGTGTCTATAAAACAATGGGAGTTGCCATATTGTAACTTAGGCTACCTTCTCTGCTGTGGCCAATTAGGGACAGTTTTAAATAGAGCAAACGATTACGGCTTAATTGCCGAAACATGTCAGCAATCAGTCACTGAAGTGAAGCTATCTCCAACTGCTGCACAGCTTGTGAATCCTATACCCTTGTTGGGACAAAGAGTTTTTATTTGCAATAAAAGAAACTGGAACTTACCACCGGCTGTCTGTGCATCTCATTTTGTTATTGTTGAAATTACAGTTTTAAATAGGTCACTAGAGTTTGCAGCCAATAGCTGTGTGGAATATAACAGTGTTCTGCACTTCCATCTTTAACAGGAACTGAAAAGCTCACAATTTTACAATGGAATTACAGGAAAAGGGGACAAAATAAACAATGAAAGTATAATGCAATTTTTTTTCTATAAAAGATTTATAATTTTATATTACCATCTCAAAGTGTTTAAAGTCCCTTTAATTATAAGGGAGGAGAAACATGTGGAAGAAAGATGGCAGCTGTTATAGCAAGATGATAAAATAATTCTGTTGCTTAAAATGTAAAGCGAAGCCAGTCTCATAACATGAGGCAGAGAAGCAATGTTTAACAAGAAGTTTGGTAAGTATAAGAAAAGCTCCCATATCCAGAAAAACATCATAAGGAAATAATGAATGCACTTGTTATTATCATTTATTTGTAAAGTGTCGCTAAATTCCAGTGACAAAGATTTGTGATAAGACACAAAAACATAACAGACTAAACAAATCTAGTACATGTGGATCAGAGCCTGTTCCGAAGAGCTTACAGTCTACAGATAGCAGCTCTCAGAATATTTTTTTTTTTTCATCTAAGGTTTCCGCTCACATTTCAAGGACAACATACGTGAATCAGCAACGCAGGACCTTTATTACATGGCTCCATAAGTTCAACAATGTTTTGGACTTAAAGTGAAGGTAAACTTTGATGAATGAAAGCCCGTTTTTTTAAAAAATACTAATAAAAACAGGGGCACTTTCATTAATCAAAGTTTAGAAAGCAGCCGTTTTGATTAAAAATTTACCTTTGTTTTTTTCACAGCCAGAGCAGCTTCTCCCTCCTGGAAATCCTCTCTTCACATGTCATCAATGACTAATCCAGCTTCCTCCAATCACGGCATGGCCTCAGGCAATGACTACCCTGGGGGGAAAGCCGTGATTGGAGAAAGCCAGATTAGTCATTGATGTCGTGTGAAGAGAGGATCTCCGGGTGGGGGAAGCTGCTCTGGGCTGTGAAAAGAAGAGAGGTAAGTTTTTAATCAAAACGGCTGCTTTCTAAACTTTGATGAATGAAAGTGCCCCTGTTTTTAATAGTATTTTTAAAAAACGGGCTTTCATTCATCAAAGTTTACCTTCACTTTAACACTGTTTGTTGGATTTCATAATGATGTTTTAATTCATACAACTTCATCACTTGATTAATAAAGAAAAAAAACAACCAGTATAATTTTCTATGTCTGAAAGCAAATACAAAAATAATAAAAAGGGCAATATATAAGGAATAACAAACAAACCAAATGACATAAAAGCATCAATTACCACAGAGTAGCAGTTATGTAAAAAGCCTGTCTTTCAAGAATTCAGCAACCAGAAGTTATCACAACTTACATAAAACACGCAAAGTATTTTACTAGGTGAACTTAAAATACATTTAAAAGGATATGAAACACAAAAATATTTTTTTGGGATTTAGATAGCTAATGCAATTTTAAACAACTTTTTAATTGACTTCTATTATAAATATTTCTTTGTTCACTTGGTATCTTTTGTTGGAAAGCAGGGATGTAAGATCAGAAGCTTGCACGTGTTAGGAGCACTATATGGTAGCAGGTTTGCAAGAATGTTAGCAGCACTATTTCCTGTCATGTAGTGCTCCAGATACCTACTTAGGTATCTCTTCAACAAAGAATATCATGAGAACAAAGCAAATTGTATAGTAGAAGCAAATTGAAGTAATAGAAGTAAACTTTAACATTGTATGCTCTGTCTGAATCACAAAATACATTTTGGGGGTTTTATATCCCCTTTAAACAAACATATTGATACAAACCACATAAAAAAAAGCTCTAAATCAATTATAAAATAAGCTTCAACCCAGAAATGATGTCATATTTCTGATGAGAATCTGGTTGCCGCAGCAACAAGATGAGACAAAATTAACACAATAAAAAGCTTTGCATTGCTGAAACATTGAAGCTATTCTCTTCTTAATATAATGGGTCATAATTAAATTAGAAAACAAATTAATTTCATTTACATCCCCCAAAAATGTAATCTTTCAAATAGAAAATGAGTGTATCCCTCTATATTGCGTGGAATAAATATTCTTTAAAAATAAATAACTCCTTGAGTACAAATATTAATTATTCATACTATATAAACCAGTCTATGGAAGATGCAGTTAATGGACTGAAATATTAAAAGCAGCCTCAAACAGTTTGAGTTAAAAACAATACTATTACTTGCATACCCATTACTAATGTCAAAAGGCTTACATAGGTTCATCTAACAACTATCTCATTCTTGATTATTCCAATTATAAACAAGTAAATAACACAGCGTTATACAAAGAGATCTAATGCATTTCTCTTTTTCAGAGTAAGCTTTTCATATTACTGCCTTTGGGGGGTTCCTCAAGATGTAGGGGTCGATCCGATAAAAATCATCGCCCGCAAAAGCCGGCGACGCCAATATTTGCGCGGGTTTGGTATCCTATATACGGCGTAACCTAGAAGTTACGCGCGTATATTTCTGCCGTCGCCCGTAGTTTTTTGGGCCATAGGCAGGTATACCAAACCCACGCAGTTTGGTATCCAATATGCAGCGTAAGGACTTACGTGGCGAAAATGGAGAAAACTTACTCCATTTTCACCTCGCCACAAAAAGCAGCCGTAAGAAGCCTTACGCTGACTATTGGAGACCCGTAACTTCCTAAACTGGCTGCTAAAATAAACCTAACACCTAACGCATGCGCAATGTCTATCTCCCTGTCTATCTCCCTGTCAACCGCGATCTGCTAAAATAAACCTAACACCTAATGCATGCGCAATGTCTATCTCCCTGTCAACCGCGATCTGCTAAAATAAACCTAACACCTAACGCATGCGCAATGTCTATCTCCCTGTCAACCGCGATCTGCTAAAATAAACCTAACACCTAACGCATGCGCAATGTCAACCGCAATCCCCCCCCCCCGAAATCCCTAATAAAGTTATTAACCCCTAAACCGCCGCTCCCGGACCCCGCCGCCATCTACATAAACTAACCCCCTACTGTGAGCCCCTAAAACCGCCGCCATCTACCTTATCTATCCCCTAATCTGACCCCTTACACCGCCGCCATCTCTATTAAAATGATTAACCCCTAATTTAATCTACCTACCCCGCCGCCAGCTATATTATCTATATTAACCCTAAGTATATTATAGTTAATATAGGTATTACATTATATATATTAACTATATTAACCCTAATTATATTAGGGTTAATATAGTTAATATAGTTACTATAGTATTTATATTAACTATATTAACTCTATCTAATCCTAACACCCCTAACTAAATTTATATTAAATTAATCTAATTCATTTATAAACTAAAATATTCCTATTTAAATCTAAATACGTACCTATAAAATAAACCCTAAGATAGCTACAATATAATTAATAATTACATTGTAGCTATGTTAGGGTTAATATTTATTTTACAGGTAAATTGTTAATTATTTTAACTAGCTATAATAGATATTAAATAGTTATTAACTATTTAATATCTACCTAGTTAAAATAATTACCCAATTACCTGTAAAATAAATCCTAACCTAAGTTACAAATACACCTACACTATCAATAAATTAAATAAACTACAAACATCTATTCTAAGCCCCCTAATAAAATAATAAACCCCCAAAATAAAAAATATTCCCTGCCCTATTCTAAATTAAACAAATTTCAAAGCTCTTTACCTTACCAGCCCTTAAAAGGGCCTTTTATGGGGCATGCCCCAAAGAATTCAGCTCTTTTGCATACAACAAATACAATCCCCCCCCCCCCCATTACAACCCACCACCCACATACCCCTATTCTAAAACCACCCAAACCCCCCTTAAAAAAGCCTAACACTACCCCCCTGAAGATCTCCCTACCTTGTCTTCACCACACCGGATTGAGCTCGCATTCTATTGGCTGATCGGAACAGCCAATAGAATGCGAGCTCAATCTGATTGGCTGTTCGGATCAGCCAATCGGATTGAACTTGAATCTGATTGGCTGATTCAATCAGCCAATCAGATTTTTCTAACTTAATTCCGATTGGCTGATAGAATCCTATCAGCCAATCGGAATTCGGCGGACGCCATCTTGGATGACGTCATTTAAAGGTACCTCATTCGTAGTACAGCAGTCGGCCGGGATGGATGCTCCGCGGCGGCGGAGCGAAGAAAGAAGATTGAAGATGCCGCCGGAAGAATGAAGACTTTGCTGCCGCTTGGAGGAAGACGTCGCCGGAGGAAGAATTCTTCTTTGCCGCTTGGAGGAAGACATCGCCCGGATCGGATCAGGAGTTCGGCCCGGTGTGGTGAAGACAAGGTAGGGAGATCTTCAGGGGGGTAGTGTTAGGCTTTTTTAAGGGGGGTTTGGGTGGTTTTAGAATAGGGGTATGTGGGTGGTGGGTTGTAATGGGGGGGGGGGGGGATTGTATTTGTTGTATGCAAAAGAGCTGAATTCTTTGGGGCATGCCCCACAAAAGGCCCTTTTAAGGGCTGGTAAGGTAAAGAGCTTTGAAATTTGTTTAATTTAGAATAGGGCAGGGAATTTTTTTTATTTTGGGGGTTTATTATTTTATTAGGGGGCTTAGAATAGATGTAATTAGCTTAAAAATCTTGTAATCTTTTTTTTATTTTTTGTAATTTAGTGGGTTTTTTTTTTGTAATTTAGTTTAGTTAATTTAATTGTATTTTTAGATAGATGTTTGTAGTTTATTTAATTTATTGATAGTGTAGGTGTATTTGTAACTTAGGTTAGGATTTATTTTACAGGTAATTGGGTAATTATTTTAACTAGGTAGATATTAAATAGTTAATAACTATTTAATATCTATTATACCTAGTTAAAATAATTAACAATTTACCTGTAAAATAAATATTAACCCTAACATAGCTACAATGTAATTATTAATTATATTGTAGCTATCTTAGGGTTTATTTTATAGGTAAGTATTTAGATTTAAATAGGAATATTTTAGTTTATAAATGAATTAGATTAATTTAATATAAATTTAGTTAGGGGTGTTAGGGTTAGATAGAGTTAATATAGTTAATATAAATACTATAGTAACTATATTAACTATATTAACCCTAATATAATTAGGGTTAATATAGTTAATATATATAATGTAATACCTATATTAACTATAATATACTTAGGGTTAATATAGATAATATAGCTGGCGGCGGGGTAGGTAGATTAAATTAGGGGTTAATCATTTTAATAGAGATGGCGACGGTGTAAGGGGCTTACATTAGGGGTTAATAATTTTAATATAGATGGCGGCGGTGTTAGGGGCTCACTTTAGGGGGTTATAGATATAATATAGCTGGCGGCGGGGTACAGGAGCGGCGCTTTAGGGGTTAATAACTTTATTAGGTTGCGGCGGAGTACGGGAGCGGCGGTTTAGGGGTTAATAGCTTTTTTATTGTTAGGCTAGTGAGGGGGGATAGCGGATAGAGGGTTAGACGTGTCGGGCTATGTTAGGGAGGCGTGTTAGACTTGTCGGGCTATATTAGGGAGGCGTGTTAGACAGTGCGGGTGTTTTAGACTTTAGTCAGGTTTTATAGGCGCCGGCAGTTTCTAACGTGGCGCAAGTCACTGGCGACGCCAGAAATTTGTACTTACGCAGATTTCTGGACATCGCTGGTTTGTCAGACTTACGGCACGTTAGCATCTGACGGCGACTTATATAGGATAGCTCGAGTTGCGAGCTGAAACTGCGGGCGACGCCGGTTCCCTCGCTTGCGCCGCAAACTGCGATCTATATCGGATCGCGCCCCTGGTATATGGACATGTGCCTCATAACTAAAGACAAGCATTTAGAATGATAGATTAATACAGGTTTGCTTTAGAAGCATAAAGAAAGAGAGCCTGATTGGGTAGGCATCCACTGTTATCTACTGAGCTTGTTTTTGATAAGAACTTTTTATTAACTTAACAAAACCCATTCCTTTCACTGTACTATCTCACTCTTGTTCCAAATGTGAGAATATATGAACTGTAGTAAACAGGCAATAACAACTTGAAGAAACCATTGTGAGATATTCATTACAATGTATGCAAGTTAATTTTGTTCTAACCTTGTGTATATTATTCTATTCCTACTCTAGATTTAAGGTTTTGGTGTTAAACTTTTGTTGTTTTGCTCTCATGATTTATTTATTTTAAATTATTTTGTTTTATGATGTGTTCAATAAACTCCACACAGAGCTGCACTTTATAAACATAGAAACATAGAATTGGACGGTAGATAAGAACCAAAAAGGCCCATCAAGTCTACCCATATTACATGTTACTTTTTCCTTAGGATAGCCTTATGATTTTTCTTAGGATAGCCTTATGCATGCCCCAGGCATTTATTAATTGCTTTACAGTCTTTGTGTTTACACCTCAAATAGAAGTTTATTCCATGAATCCACCACCCTTTCTGTTAAAAAATGCTTCCTCAAATTTCTTCTGAATCTGCTACCCTCTAACTTTAGATTGTGACCCCTTGTTTTGGCATTTGTTTTTTTGTGAAAAATGCTTTCAGCTTCTATTTTTTTTTAAGTACCATCATATATTTGAAGGTTTCTATCATGTCACCTCCCTCTTTCCCTTCTATCCTCTAACTATACATATTTAGATCATAGAGTCTTTCTTTGTACGTTTTATATTTTAGACCATGTACCATTTTAGTAGCCCTCCTTTGGACAGCTTCTAGTTTATTTATATCTTTCTGAAGATATGGTCTCCAGAACTTTACACAGTATTCCAGATTTGGTCTAACTAATGATCTGTAAAGTGGTATAAGAACCTTGCTATTTCTGCAATTAAAACCTCTTCCAATGCAACCAAGTATTTGACTGGCCTTGCTGGCTGCACTGCTGCATTGTGTACCACATTTTAAATCATCTGAAATAATAATTCCCAAGTCCCTTTCTTCTTTAGTTACAGTCAGTAATGTCAGTAATGTACCATTGAGACTATAATTGGACTTTGGGTTTTGGGATCCTATTTGCAAAAGTTTTACTCTTGGTAATATTACATTTTACATCCCATTTATTTGACCAGTCCTCTAGTTTTTTTTTTTTTTTTAATATCACAGTTCATTTGATCAACCCCTTCTGGAACATCTACCCTGTTACAAATTTTTGTATCATCAGCAAACAAGCAAACCCTCCCCTTAAGCTCACTTCCAATATCACTTATGAACATGTTAAACAAAACAGGCTCAAGAACTGACACTTGGGGAACACCACTAGTAACTGATGCCTCATTTAAATGTACTTCATTAATTGAAAGACTCTGTCGTCTATCTTTAAGCCAGCATTCTACCCACTTAATCTTAGCATCTATTCCAAGGCAATACATTTTGTGAAAAAAGTTTGTTGTGTGGGACAGTGTCAAATGCTTTGCTAAAGTCTAGATATGCAACATCTATGGCTCCTTCCTGGTCTATTATTTTAGTTACATGGTCAAAGAAATCAATTAGATTAGTCTGACATTAGCGAAACAATGCAGTCCTTTGTTTTCTAAGTTGTTTGTCTGAAGGAAAGATACAAGTCTTTCCTTTAAAAGAGTTTCCATTAATTTCCCTGCAATTGAGGTCAAACTGACTGGCCTATAGTTACCAGACTCTTCCCTACTACCCTTTTTATGAAGAGGGACTACAGTGGCAATTTTCCAGTCTTTTGGAACAACTCCTGTTAAAAGTGACTGATTAAATAAATTGGCTAATGGAGTAGCTATTACGGATTAACGTTCTCTTAGAACCCTTGGATGAATATTATCTGGACCCACAGACTTATTTACTTTTATTTTTGATAAAGCCCTTGAAACCTCTTGCTCTGTAAAAAGAAAAGTACTACTCACATTATTATTTACAGTAACATCCCTTAATAGAATCTCACTATCTTTACCATCTGTTGAAAAGACTGAACAAAAGTAATAATTTAAACAGTTTGCTATTTGTTTATCTACTTCCACTACTCTATCATCAGTCCTGAAGTCAGTGTGGCCTTACTGGGTCCAAAAATATATAGCATCAAAGAGGCTCCATTTTAGAGACCAGATCAAACTCATATCAATATTATTTATTTACAGTCTGCTATAAGTTTCTTGAGAAACATTATTATTATTATTATCATAAAAACAAAATACATAAAATCACTAAATCTCTTGTTCCTTGTTTTACAAAAAAGTGGCTATATTTTTATTGTAAGAAATATATCAACACCCATAAATATATTGTTATAATACGAGTCATGTATTTGTATAAAAATAATGTAAGGTTATGATTATTTTATTTGCTGTAGTCTGCAGTGACTTCAAATTCTGTAATGGAGTAGAATCTATTACAGTTTCAGAAACTTTTTGATGATGAATTTGGGGATAAGCTTTTTAACTGGAAGATAGAGAGATAGATGGATAGGCAAGCAGACAGACAGATCAGTATATTTCCAGTTCAGAATATGCAGTATTTTTCTGTAATAGTTTAGTTTACTAGTACAATGTCAGAGGTAGTCTTACAGTGAAAAGTGTTGTGTTTAGCTCAAAATATCCCAATATTTTATATCAGCTAACTAAAGACTCTGTAATTATTAGGCTTATTCATTTTAAACTGTACTGTACAAATGCATTGCCAGTGGAATCAATGCTTGCAATGATAGATGAAAGATAATGCTTTTCTGTTTCAATGTTTTCAAAACAAAATAATTCAGGTAAATTGTAAAGCAACGCAAGTACTGTATGTAGCAATTATAGTGGTATTAACATGTAAAATAAACTTACCTATATCATTACAGCAATTTATTTTTGAGCAAAGCCCTATTTTTACTATGTTTAAATTGTCCAAGATGTAGGCTAGGATTTTGTGCTTAATTCTGGCTAAGGGTTTAAATACATAGTCAAAGTCAGGAACCTACATGTAGTAAATTGTCATTCTACATGAAGATATGGCTGGTGAGACATTCACTACCAGCATATGTACATATGTTCCAATCACTGGCCATGCTCTAAGCTATAGAGGGAGGGAAAGTGGTGGGAATGTGACTGACTATTAGTAGTGGTTAACGATACTGTGCAATTCCCTATAATAAAGACAGTTTGGAAAATATATAGCATCATAGAGTTTCCATTTTAGAGACCAGATCAAACTAATATTAATATTATTTATTTACATTCCACTATAAGCATCTAAAGAGATCTAAAGGTCTCTGGGCTTGTGAGATTCTCTAAGAAATCCATCCAGTTCTATGAAGCTCCTGGTGGAATCCTCAAATGTAGGGAACCGGTTTTTGAGAGACACCATTTAAAGTATGCAACGATACATACATTACAATAGGGCGGGCACACACACAGAAGTTATTTAAAAAACATCAGAAATTAATAAATACAATATTGAAATAAAAAACCACAGCATAAAAAATTCAAAATTTGTACTTATGTTTTTCTTAAACGTCCCTTTAAAAGTAAAGTATAGATGCATTACTTTTAACACCAAAGGCTAAATAACTGACTCAAAGAATTCTTGTTGCCAGTTTAAAAAAAAAACACAAAAAAAACACACAAAAAACACCCTGTCCTATACATGGATGGAACATACTGCGTGAGGCAATATTTCTGTGAGCGAATGTTAATTAGCTATTTACAAATAAGCAATGTGTGGGATGTGAAAAGCTGCCATCCTAGTTTCTTACTTGGGAAATGTTCTACAACTAAAGGAGAAAACATTTTCAAATAAATGAATAACACACATTGTAACTGTGTCTCCTGAGAAACCTTACAATACATAATACATTTCCTCGTGTAAAAATGAGAGTCTAGCTTTTAACCTCCTACACATTATTGCATATAAATGGTTCAATAAAGCTTGATCACAGTTCTGCAGTTTAAGTTAATTTACGCCAGTAATGGAGCAGAAAATAAATACAATAATTTATATTGTTTATATATATTTTTTCTCAGCTGTCTCCAATTGTCAGTTTTCTATTTTTCTAATTATATGCCCACCCACAGAAAATCTGTTAGAGCAAATTGGGGATGCATCTTTATAGAATAGCAGGAGGATGATTATATTTGCAAAACAGTAACCATTCATCGATAGCAAATAAATAGATTAATTTTAAATGGACCTGAAAAACACACAAAAAAACTTTTTCATATTTCCAATAGAACATGCAATTTTAAGAGACTTTTCAATTTACTGTTGTGTCTTGTATCCTTTGTCGAAAAGCATACCTAGGTAGGCTTAAGGGTAGCAATATGCTACTGGGAGGTAGATACTCATTGGTGGCTACACACATATGCTCATCATTGGTTCAGCTAGGTCCCAGTAGTGCATTGCTGCCATTTTCTATGCCATTTTTAATAAGTTATTGGAATTCATTACCTCCTTAGCCAAAGAGTTGCACAATTTGATTGCTCTTAAAGTGAAAAAAAATGTTTGTTGCTGGGGATTAAATCTCTTTTCCTCTAGCCTAAAACTGTGACTTCATGTCACAAACAATTGTCTTGGAATTTATAGAGCTTCCAGCAACTCTATATATGGACCTTGAAATTTGCAGTAGCAATACAAAGTATTCTGTATTAAAGGGACAGTCTACACCAACATTTTTATTGTTTTAAAAGACAGATAATCCCTTTATTACCCATTTCCCAGTTTTGCATAACCAACACAGTTATAATAATATACTTTTAACCTCTGTGATTATCTTGTATCTAAGCCTCTGCAAACTGCCCCTTTTTCAGTTCTTTTGACAGACTTGCAGTCTAGCCAATCAGTGCCTGCTCCCAGATAACTTCACGTGCACGAGCACAGTGTTATCTATATGAAATACGTGAACTAACACCCTCTAGTGGTGAAAAACTGTTAAAATGCAATCTGAAAGAGGTGGGCTTCAAGGTCTAAGAAATTAGCATATGAACCTCCTAGGTTAAGCTTTCAACTAAGAATACCAAAAGAACAAAGCAAAATTGGTGATAAAAGTAAATTGGAAAATTGTTTAAAATGACATGCTCTATCTGAATAATTTATTTTGGCCTAGGCTGTCCCTTTAATAATGCATTGTCCTGCTATAAGATGAATTTGCAGATGAATTTGGGAATAAGCTTTTTAACTGGAAGATAAAGAGATAGGAACAAATGACAAGGAACAATATATAAATACACACAGAGATAGATAGATAGATAGATAGATAGATAGAGAGTTTTACTATAGCAGCTTTAGTCATCTCTTCTGACTAGGTATCAATTCACTTAAAGGTTGCCATGGTAACGTTTAATGATAAATGCATGATGTTATCTTATGATACAAGAATTTCAAACCAGTAGTGATAAGAATATGTATTAATATTGAATGTTTGTTTATTTCAATTTTTTTTATTAATAATGTTAAAGATTAGACACTTTCTAATATAAAAAAAATACATTAAACATAAAAATGAACTAAATAACATAATTTATGTAAGAACTTTCCTGATAAATTCATTTCTTTCATATTGGCAAGAGTCCATGAGCTAGTCACATATGGGATATACAATCCTACCAGGAGGGGCAAAGTTTCCCAAACCTCAAAATGCCTATAAATACACCCCTCACCACACCCACAATTCAGTTTAACGAATAGCCAAGCAGTGGGGTGATAAAGAAAGGAGTAGAAAGCATCAACAAAGGAAATTTGGAAATAATTGTGCTTTATACAAAAAATCATAACCACCATAAAAAGGGTGGGCCTCATGGACTCTTGCCAATATGAAAGAAATGAATTTATCAGGTAAGTTCTTGCATAAAACATCATTTATGTAAGAACTTACCTGATAAATTCATTTCTTTCATATTAGCAAGAGTCCATGAGCTAGTGACGTATGGGATATACATTCCTACCAGGAGGGGCAAAGTTTCCCAAACCTCAAAATGCCTATAAATACACCCCTCACCACACCCACAAATCAGTTTAACGAATAGCCAAGAAGTGGGGTGATAAGAAAAAAGTGTGAAAGCATATAAAATAAGGAATTGGAATAATTGTGCTTTATACAAAAAAATCATAACCACCTCAAAAAAGGGTGGGCCTCATGGACTCTTGCTAATATGAAAGAAATGAATTCATCAGGTAAGTTCTTACATAAATTATGTTTTCTTTCATGTAATTAGCAAGAGTCCATGAGCTAGTGACGTATGGGATAATGAATACCCAAGATGTGGATCTTCCACGCAAGAGTCACTAGAGAGGGAGGGATAAAATAAAGACAGTCAATTCCGCTGAAAAATAATCCACACCCCAAAATAAAGTTTAAATCTTATAATGAAAAAAACTGAAAATATAAGCAGAAGAATCAAACTGAAACAGCTGCCTGAAGTACTTTTCTAACAAAAACTGCTTCAGAAGAAGAAAACACATCAAAATGGTAGAATTTAGTAAAAGTATGCAAAGAAGACCAAATTGCTGATCAACCGAAGCTTCATTCCTACATGCCCAGGAAGTAGAGACTGACCTAGTCGAATGAGCTGTAATCCTTTGAGGCGGAGTTCTACCCGACTCGACATAAGCATGATGAATCAAGGATTTTAACCAAGATGCCAAAGAAATGGCAGAAGCCTTTTGACCTTTCCTAGAACCAGAAAAGATAACAAATAGACTAGAAGTCTTTTGGAAATCTTTAGTAGCTTCAACATAATATTTCAAAGCTCTAACTACATCCAAAGAATGCAACGATCTTTCCTTAGAGTTCTTAGGATTAGGACACAACGAAGGAACCACAGTTTCTCTACTAATGTTGCTAGAATTCACAACCTTAGGTAAAAATTTAAATGAAGTTTGCAAAACCGCCTTATCCTGATGAAAAATCAGAAAAGGAGACTCACAAGAAAGAGCAGATAATTCAGAAACTCTTCTAGCAGAAGAGATGGCCAAAAGAAACAAAACTTTCCAAGAAAGAAATTTAATATCCAGCGAATGCATAGGTTCAAACGGAGGAGCTTGAAGAGCCCCCAGAACCAAATTCAAACTCCAAGGAGGAGAAATTGACTTAATGACAGGTTTTATATGAACCAAAGCCTGTACAAAACAATGAATATCAGGAAGATTAGCAATCTTTCTGTGAAAAAGAACAGAAAGAGCAGAGATTTGTCCTTTCAAGGAACTTGCAGACAAACCTTTATCCAAACCATCCTGAAGAAACTGTAAAATTCTAGGAATTCTAAAAAAATGCCAAGAAAAATGATGAGAAGAACACCAAGAAATGTAAGTCTTCCAGACTCGATAATATATCTTCCTAGACACAGATTTACGAGCCTGTAACATAGTATTAATGACGGAGTCAGAGAAACCTCTATGACTGAGAATCAAGCGTTCAATCTCCATACCTTCAAATTTAAGGATTTGAGATCCTGATGGAAAAAAGGACCTTGCGATAGAAGGTCTAGTCTTAACGGAAGAGTCCACGGTTGGCAAGTAGCCATCCGAACAAGATCCGCATACCAAAACCTGTGAGGCCATGCTGGAGCCACCAGCAGAACAGACGAACGCTCCTTTAGAATCTTGGAAATCACTCTTGGAAGAAGAACTAGAGGCGGAAAGATATAGGCAGGATGATACTTCCAAGGAAGTGACAATGCATCCACTGCTTCCGCCTGAGGATCCCTGGATCTGGACAGATACCTGGGAAGCTTCTTGTTTAGATGAGAAGCCATCAGATCTATTTCTGGAAGTCCCCACATTTGAACAATCTGAAGAAATACCTCTGGGTGAAGAGACCATTCGCCCGTATGTAATGTTTGGCGACTGAGATAATTCGCTTCACAATTGTCTATACCGCAGAAATTAGACAGGAGCTGGATTCCGCCCATACAAGTATTCAAGATACTTCTTTCATAGCCAGAGGACTGTGAGTCCCTCCTTGATGATTGACATATGCCACGGTTGTGACATTGTCTGTCTGAAAACAAATGAACGACTCTCTCTTTAGAAGAGGCCACGACTGAAGAGCTCTGAAAATCACACAGAGTTCCAAAATGTTGATTGGTAATCTCGCCTCCTGAGATTCCCAAACCCCTTGTGCTGTCAGGGACCCCCATACAGCTCCCCAACCTGTCAGACTTGCATCTGTTGAGATCACAGTCCAGGTCGGAAGAACAAAAGAAGCCCCCTGAACTAAACGATGATGGTCGGTCCACCACGTTAGAGAGTGTCGTACAATTGGTTTTAAAGATATTAATTGTGATATCTTTGTATAATCCTTGCACCACTGGTTCAGCATACAGAGCTGAAGAGGTCGCATGTGAAAACGAACAAAGGAGATCGCGTCCGATGCAGCAGTCATAAGACCTAGAATTTCCATGCATAAGGCTACCGAAGGGAATGATTGAGACTGAAGGTTTCGACAAGCTGAAACCAATTTTAGACGTCTCTTGTCCGTTAGAGACAGAGTCATGGACACTGAATCTATCTGGAAACCTAAAAAGGTTACCCTTGTCTGAGGAATCAACAAACTCTTTGGTAAATTTATCCTCCAACCATGTTCTCAAAGAAACGATACAAGTCGATTCGTATGAGATTCTGCTAAATGTGAAGACTGAGCAAGTACCAAGATATCGTCCAAATAAGGAAATACCACAATACCCTGTTCTCTGATTACAGATAGAAGGGCACCGAGAACCTTTGTAAAAATCCTTGGAGCTGTTGCTAGGCCAAACGGCAGAGCCACAAACTGGTAATGCTTGTCTAGAAAAGAGAATCTCAGAAACTGATAGTGATCTGGATGAATCGGAATATGCAGATATGCATCTTGTAAATCTATTGTGGACATATAATGCCCTTGCTGAACAAAAGGCAGAATAGTCCTTATAGTTACCATTTTGAATGTTGGTATCCTTACATAACGATTCAATATTTTTAAATCCAGAACTGGTCTGAAGGAATTCTCCTTCTTTGGTACAATGAAGAGATTTGAGTAAAACCCCAGCCCCTGTTCCAAAACTGGAACTGGCACAATTACTCCAGCCAACTCTAGATCTGAAACACATTTCAGAAATGCTTGAGCCTTCACTGGATTTATTGGGACACGAGAAAGAAAAAATCTTCTTGCAGGAGGCCTTATCTTGAAGCCTATTCTGTACCCTTGTGAAACAATATTCTGAATCCAAAGATTGTGAATCGAATTGATCCAAATTTCTTTGAAAAAACATAATCTACCCCCTACCAGCTGAGCTGGAATGAGGGCCGCACCTTCATGTGGACTTGGGAGCTGGCTTTGGCTTCCTAAAAGGCTTGGATTTATTCCAGACTGGAGATGGTTTCCAAACTGATACTGCTCCCGTAGGGGAAGGATCAGGTTTTTGTTCCTTATTGTGACGAAAGGCACGAAAACGATTAGCAGACCTAAATTTACCTTTAGATTTTTTATCCTGTGGTAAAAAAAGTTCCTTTCCCCCCAGTAACAGTTGAAATAATAGAATCCAACTGTGAACCAAACAATTTATTACCTTGGAAAGAAAGGGAAAGCAAAGTTGACTTAGAAGACATATCAGCATTTCAAGTTTTAAGCCATAAAGCTCTTCTAGCTAAAATATCTAAAGACATATACCTGACATCAACCCTAATGATATCAAAGATGGCATCACAAATAAAGTTATTAGCATGTTGAAGAAGATTAACAATGCTATGAGTATTATGATCTGTTACTTGTTGTGCTAAAGCTTCCAACCAGAAAGTTGAAGCTGCAGCAACATCCGCCAAAGATATAGCAGGTCTAAGAAGATTACCTGAACATAAGTAAGCTTTTCTTAGAAAGGATTCAATTTTCCTATCTAAAGGATCCTTAAAGGAAGTACTATCTGCTGTAGGAATAGTAGTACGTTTGGGATTTTGTCCCAAAACTCTAATCTGTCAGATGGCACAGGATATAATTGCTTAAACCGTTTAGAAGGAGTAAATGAATTACCCAAATTATTCCATTCCCTAGAAATTACTTCAGAAATAGCATCAGGGACGAGAAAAACCTCTGGAATAACTACAGGAGGTTTAAAAACTGTATTCAAACGTTTAGATTTAGTATCTAGAGGACCAGATTCCTCTATTTCTAATGCAATTAAGACTTCTTTAAGTAAAGAACGAATAAATTCCATTTTAAATAAATATGAAGATTTATCAGTATCAACCTCTGAAACAGAATCCTCTGAACCAGAAAAATCATTATCAGAATCAGAATGATGATGTTCATTTAAAAATTCATCTGAAAAATGAGAAGTTTTAAAAGACTTTTTACGTTTACTAGAAGGGGGAATAACAGACATAGCCTTCTTAATAGATTTAGAAACAAAATCTCTTATGTTAACAGGAACACCCTGAATATTAGATGTTGATGGAACAGCAACAGGTAATGGAACATTACTTAAGGAAATCTTATCTGCATTAACAAGTTTGTCATGACATTCATTACAAACAACAGCCGGAGGAACAGTTACCATAAGTTTACAACAAATACACTTATCTTTGGTAGATCCAGCATCAGGCAGCAATTTTCCAGAAGTATCTTCTGATTCAGGGTCAATCTGAGACATCTTGCAATATGTAATAGAAAAAACAACATATAAAGCAAAATTGATCAAATTCCTTAAATGACAGTTTCAGGAATGGGAAAAAATGCCAATGAACAAGCTTCTAGCAAGCAGAAGCAAATAAACAATGAGACTTAAATAATGTGCAGACAATAATAACGCCCAGATTTTTTAGCGCCAAAAAAAGACGCCCACATTATTTGGCGCCTAAATGCTTTAAGCGCCAAAAATGACGCTACATCCGGTGACGCCGACATTTTTGGCGCAAAAACGTCAAAAAAATGACGCAATTTCCGGCGACAAGTATGACGCCGGAAATGACAAAGAAAATTTTTTTTTGCGCCAAAAAAGTCAGCGCCAAGAATGACGCAATAAAATGAAGCATTTTCAGCCCCCGCGAGCCTAACAGCCCACAGGAAAAAAAGTCAAATTTTAAGGTAAGAAAAATTGATTATTCAAATGCATTATCCCAAATAATGAAACTGACTGTCTGAAATAAGGAATGTTGAACATCCTGAATCAAGGCAAATAAATGTTTAAACACATATATTTAGAACTTTATATAAAAGTGCCCAACCATAGCTTAGAGTGTCACAAAAATAAGACTTACTTACCCCAGGACACTCATCTACATGTAGTAGAAAGCCAAACCAGTACTGAAACGAGAATCAGTAGAGGTAATGGTATATATAAGAGTATATCGTCGATCTGAAAAGGGAGGTAAGAGATGAATCTCTACGACCGATAACAGAGAACCTATGAAATAGACCCCGTAGAAGGAGATCATTGAATTCAAATAGGCAATACTCTCTTCACATCCCTCTGACATTCACTGCACACTGAGAGGAAAACCAGGCTCCAGCCTGCTGCGAAGCGCATATCAACGAAGAATCTAGTACAAACTTACTTCACCACCTCCATGGGAGGCAAAGTTTGAAAACTGATTTGTGGGTGTGGTGAGGGGTGCATTTATAGGCATTTTGAGGTTTGGGAAACTTTGCCCCTCCTGGTAGGAATGTATATCCCATACGTCACTAGCTCATGGACTCTTGCTAATTACATGAAAGAAATTATGTTTTCTTTCATGTAATTGGCAAGAGTCCATGAGCTAGTGACATATGGGATATCAATACCCAAGATGGGGAGTCTTCCACTCAAGAGTCACTAGAGAGGGAGGGAATAAAAAATAAAAACAGCCATATTCCGCTGAAAAAAATTAATCCACAACCCAAAAAAAATAAGTTTATTTCATTTTTGAAAGAAAAAACTTAAATCAAAAGCAGTAGAATCAAACTGAAACAGCTGCCTGAAGACCTTTTCTACCAAAAACTGCTTCAGAAGAAGCAAATACATCAAAACGGTAGAATTTAGAAAATGTATGCAAAGAGGACCAAGTCGCCACTTTGCAAATCTGATCAACTGAAGCTTCATTCTTAAAAGCCCACGAAGTAGAGACTGATCTAGTAGAAAGAGCTGTAATTCTCTGAGGCAGGGCCTGACCCAACTCCAAATAAGCTTGATGAATCAAAAGTTTCAACCAAGAAGCCAAGGAAATAGCAGAAGCCTTCTGACCTTTCCTAGGACCAGAAAATAAAACAAATAGACTGGAAGTCTTCTTGAAATCTTTAGTAGCGTCCACATAATATTTCAAAGCTCTCACCACATCCAAAGAATGTAAGGATCTCTCCAAAGAATTCTTAGGATTAGGACATAAGGAAGGGACAACAATTTCTCTACTAATGTTGTTAGAATTCACAACCTTAGGTAAAAATTGAAAAGAAGTCCGCAAAACTGCCTTATCTTGATGAAACATCAGAAAAGGAGACTCACAAGAAAGAGCAGATAGCTCAGAAACTCTTCTAGCAGAAGAGATAGCCAAAAGGAACAACACTTTCCAAGAAAGTAGTTTAATGTCCAAAGAATGCATAGGCTCAAACGGAGGAGCCTGTAAAGCCTTCAGAACCAAATTAAGACTCCAAGGAGGAGAAATTGATTTAATGACAGGCTTAATACAAACTAAAGCCTGTACAAAACAGTGAATATCAGGAAGTATAGCAATCTTTCTGTGAAATAAAACAGAATAGAGCGGAGATTTGACCTTTCAAGGAACTTGCAGACAAACCCTTATTCAAACCATCCTTAAGGAACTGTAAAATTCTAGGAATTCTAAAAGAATGCCAGGAGAATTTATGAGAACACCATGAAATGTAAGTCTTCCAAACTCTATAATAATCTTTCTAGAGACAGATTTACAAGCTTGTAACATAGTATTAATCACAGAGTCAGAGAAACCTCTATGACTTAGAACTAAGTGTTCAATTTCCATACCTTCAAATTTAATGATTTGAGATCCTGATGGAAAAACGGACCTTGAGATAGTAGGTCCTGCCGTAACGGAAGTGGCCAAGGTGGGCAACTGGACATCTGAACCAGATCCGCATACCAAAACCTGTGTGGACATGCTGGAGCCACCAGCAACACAAAGACTGTTCCATGATGATTTTGGAGATCACTCTTGGAAGGAGAACTAGAGGCGGGAAGATGTAAGCAGGATGATAACACCAAGGAAGTGTCAGTGCATCCACTGCTTCCGCCTGAACATCCCTGGACCTGGACAGGTATCTGGGAAGTTTCTTGTTTAGATGAGAGGCCATGAGATCTATCTCTGGAAGACCCCACATCTGAACAATCTGAGAAAATACATCCGGATGGAGAGACCACTCCCCTGGATGTAATGTCTGGCTGCTGATATAATCCGCCTCCCAACTGTCTACACCTGGGATATGCACCGCAGAGAATAGACAGGAGATGGATTCCGCCCAAGCAAGTATCCGAGATACCTCTTTCATAGCTTGGGGACTATGAGTCCCACCCTGATGATTGACATAAGCCACAGTTGTGATATTGTCTGTCTTAAAACAAATGAATGGTTCTCTCTTTAGCAGAGGCCAAAACTGAAGAGCCCTGAGAATTGCACGCAGTTCTAAAATATTTAGTGGTAATCTCGCCTCTTGAGATTTCCAAACCCCTTGTGCTGTCAGAGATCCCCAAACAGCTCCCCAACCTGCATCTGTTGAGATTACAGTCCAGGTTGGCCGAACAAAAGAAGCCCCTTGAACCAAACGATGGTGATCTATCCACCATGTCAGAGAGTGTGTTGTACATTGGGATTCAAGGATATTAATTGTGATATCTTTGTATAATCCCTGCACCATTGATTCAGCATGCAAAGCTGTAGAGGTCTCATGTGAAAACGAGCAAAGGGGATCGCGTCCGATGCTGCAGTCATGAGACCTAAAACTTGCTGCGACCAATTTTAAACGTCTCTTGTCTGTTAGAGACAGAGTCATGGACACTGAATCTATCTGGAAGCCTAAAAAGGTGACCCTTGTCTGAGGAATCAATAAACTTTTTGGTAAATTGATCCTCCAACCATGTTTCCAAAGAAACAACACTTGTTGATTCGTGTGAGATTCTGCAGTATGTAAAGACTGAGCTAGTACCAAGATATCGTCCAAATAAGGAAACACCGCAATACCCTGTTCTCTGATTACAGATAATAGGGCACCCAGAACCTTTGAAAAGATCCTTGGAGCTGTTGCTAGGCCAAATGGAAGAGCAACAAATTGGTAATGCTTGCCTAGAAAAGAGAATCTCAGAAACTGATAGTGTTCTGGATGAATCGGAATATGAAGGTATGCATCCTGCAAGTCTATTGTGGACATATAATGTCCTTGCTGAACAAAAGGCAGAATAGTCCTTATAGTCACCATCTTGAAAGTTGGTACTCTTACATAACGATTCAAAATTTTCAGATCCAGAACTGGTCTGAATAAATTTTCTTTCTTTTGTACAATGAATAGGTTTGAATAAAACCCCAAACCTTGTTCCTGAGGAGGAACTGGCATGATTACCCCTGAAGACTCCAGGTCTGAAACACACTTCAGAAAAGCCTGAGCTTTTACTGGATTTACAGGGATGCGTGAGAGAAAAAATCTTCTCACAGGAGGTCTTACTTTGAATCCTATTCGATACCCTTGAGAGACAATGCTCTGAATCCAATGATTTGGACAGATTTTATCCAAAAATCCTTGAAAAATCTTAATCTGCCCCCTACCAGCTGAGCTGGAATGAGGGTCGCACCTTCATGCGGACTTAGGGGCAGACTTTGGTTTCCTAAATGGCTTGGATTTATTCCAATTTGAGGAAGGCTTCCAATTGGAAGCAGAATCCTTGGGAGGAGGATTGAGTTTTTGTTCCTTATTCTGACAAAAGGAACGAAAACGGTTAGAAGCCTTAGATATACCCTTAGGTTTTTTATCCTGAGGCAGAAAACTCCTTTTCCTCCAGTGATAGTTTAAATAATAGAATCCAACTGAGAACCAAATAAATTATTACCTTGGAAAGAAAGAGATAGTAATCTAGATTTAGATGTCATATCAGCATTCCAAGATTTAAGCCACAAAGCTCTTCTAGCTAATACAGCTAAGGACATGGATCTAACATCAATTTTGATAATATCAAAAATGGCATCACAAATAAAATGATTAGCATGTTGCAGTAAGCGAGTAATGCTAGATATGTCAGGATCCAATTCTCGTTGCGCTAAATTCTCCAACCAAAAAGTTGAGGCAGCCGCAACATCAGCCAAAGAAATAGCAGATCTGAGAAGATGACCTGAATATAAATAGGCCTTCCTTAGATAAGATTCAAGCTTCCTATCTAAAGGATCCTTAAAGGAAGTACTATCTTCCATAGGAATAGTGGTACGTTTAGCAAGAGTAGAAATAGCCCCATCAACTTTGGGGATTTTCTCCCAAAACTCTATAGATTTTTCTGGTAAAGGATACAATTTTTTAAACCTTGAAGAAGGAATAAAAGAAGTACCTGGCTTATTCCATTCCCTAGAAATCATATCAGAAATAGCCTCAGGAATAGGAAAACGTTTATTAGACTGAACGTCAGATAGATCAGATAGATGGATAAATTATTATGTTGCTGGTCATTTGAAATTTCATCAGCTAAATGAGAAGTTTTAAAAGACCTTTTACGTTTATTAGAAGGTGTAAATGCAGAGCCTTCAGAATAGAATCAGAAACAAATTCTTTAAAATTTACAGGTATATCATGTACATTAGAAGTTGAAGGAACTGCAACTGGCAATGTACTATTACTGATGGAAACACTATCTGCATGTAAAAGTTTATCATGCCAACTATTACAAATGACATTTGCAGGCCCATTTATCAAGCTCCGTACGGAGCTTGAAGGGCCGTGTTTCTGGCGAGTCTTCAGACTCGCCAGAAACACAACTTATGAAGCAGCGGTCTAAAGACCACTGCTTCATAACCCTGTCCGGCTGCTCTGAGCAGGCGGACAGGAATCGCCGGAAATCAACCCGATCGAATAAGATCGGGTTGATTGACAGCGCCCTGCTGGCAGCCGATTGGCCGCGAGTCAGCAGGGGGCGGCGTTGCACCAGCAGCTCTTGTGAGCTGCTGGTGCAATGTTAAATGCGGAGAGCGTATTGCTCTCCGCATTTAGCGAGGTCTTGCGGACCTGATCCGCAGTGTCGGATCAGGTCCGCAAGCCCTTTGATAAATGGGCCCCTTGGTGGAATAATTTCTACACTTTTACAACAAATGCACTTAGCTTTGGTAGACCCGATGTCAGGCCGCAATGTTCCAGCAGAAACGTCTGAGACAGGATTAGATTGGGACATCTTGCTCAATGTAAGAGAAAAAACAACATATAAAGCAAACTTATCTATTTCCTTATATAACAGTTTCAGGAATGGGAAAAAAATGCAAAAGCATAGGCCTTTGATAGAGAAAAAAAGCAAGAGGCAAACATCAACGTTACGTAAACTTTTTTGGCTCCAAAAATAACCGGAAATGACACACTCGCGTCACTAATGACGCCACCGTGTGAAAGGTCTCGGCGTCACGTATGACACCCGAAATGACGAAGTTGCGTCATAAACTTATTTTTTCGCGCCAAAAATATTTTCCTGCCAAGAATGACGCAATAAAGTTTAGCATTTGACGCACCCGCGGGCGTAATACCCGCAATAGCAAGAAGTAGTCAATTGAAAAAAAAAGACTAAACCCCAGGTAAGAAATACATTTCTTAAAATGTTTAAATTCCCCAAATATGAAACTGACAGTCTGCTGAAGGAAATACATGAACCTGACTCATGGCAAATATAAGTACAATACATATATTCAAAACTTTACATAAATGCATAAAGTGCCAAACCATAGCTGAGGTGTCTTAAGTAATAAAAAACATACCAAAAGACACCCATTCACATATAGCAGATAGCCAAACCAGTACTAAAACAGTTATTAGTAGAGGTAATGGTAAATTGAGAGTATATCGTCGATCTGAAAAGGGAGGTAGGAGATGAATCTCTACGACTGATAACAGAGAACCTATGAAATAGACCCCCGTTAGGGAAATCATCGTATTCAAATAAGTGATACTCCCGTCACGTCCCTCTGACATTCGCTGTACTCTGAGAGGAATCGGGCTTCAACAATGCTGAGAAGCGCATATCAACGTAGAAATCTTAGCACAAACTCACTTCACCACCTCCATAGGAGGCAAAGCTTGTAAAACTGAATTGTGGGTGTGGTGAGGGGTGTATTTATAGGCATTTTGAGGTTTGGGAAACTTTGCCCCCCCTGGTAGGATTGTATATCCCATATGTCACTAGCTCATGGACTCTTGCCAATTACATGAAAGAAAAGAATATTATTTGTTTTTAATAGTATTTAAAAAAAAAAAAAAACACATGACTTTTTTTCCTCTAAATCAAAGTATGCAGCTGTTTGTGTTTGCAGAATAGTTAGATGTTTTAAGTAGTTGAAGTGCAAGCCAGTCACATAGCAATGAAAGTCTTTGTTAGCACATAGCAGCAGTATATTATGTTACAAAAATGTACAGCAGTATGCATTGGCACCGCTAACCCCTTTACCATTGCTAGACCAACATTGTTCAATATACTGTATGCATGGATATTAAAACATTATAAAGAATTAAGGCATTGATCATTGTATCGTTTGTTTGTGTTGACATTGACATGCCAATAATTCTCAATGAGCCATTTACATTGTTTATCATTCATTCATTTTATATTCACTGTATTAATATTTTCAGTGAAAAATGGCTCTATAATTAATATTTTCCAGCCCTGTTTTTCTGACCACAATCAGAATTCTCAATACTTAAAAGGGATAGGAAACTCAAAAAATTATCTTATTCTATTTTAACATATATTTTAAATATAATAAATATTTCTAATTGTGCCATTTTCCAGTAATTTGTCTTCAAAATTTCTTAATCCTCCCAAACCCATGATTTTCCTCATTATGTGGGCCCTGTAACAATGTTCTATCTAGATAAAAACATCATGGCGGTGTGCATACGCTTTAGAAACCTTTTTTGACTAATGCATGCACATATTCGTTCCCCTCTGTCCCCTCTCCTCACTATCCAAGCACAGGATGCAGAGCGGACATGTGGATGTGGACGTTGACGTTGGGGGAGCTGTCGCACCCAAGCGCAGAAGTCTCTCAGCGAGCAGAAGCAGTAATATTGATATAGGTAAGTATCCAAACTACCCCTAGACTAATGAGCATGGTGTTATATTACTATGAAGATTATGATGTGTAAAAGCATCTGCGCATGCGTGGGAATAGAAGTTTAAAAATGGCGTAGGGTCTATTTAGATGAGGCGTGCATGCGACTGCCCCCAAAATTTACTGTGTATGCAATTTTTCACGAGAGGACATTATAAATATTCTAATTAAGTGATGCATGCTGAGTCACGATTGGAAGATCTATCATTATGCATTTGACTTAAATTTGGCCTTATTTTATGGACGGACGTTGGAGCGGTTTATTGAAGAAATAAAAAAATGAAATGTGAAAATATATACACGTTTAGAAGCTTTGTTTTTGGATAAAAGTATGTGGATTTAATAGTTTAAAGGGACATTAAACAACTCAAGATATAAATTGTATAACTGCATGTAGTAAAAAAACTTTGCAATATTATATTGTTATAATATAATATAAATATTTATTAATTATTTTGTTCTCATATTATATTGTGGGCTTTCCAATTCATGTTAAACATGGAAGTGCAGGCACAGCTATATTCCACACCGTAATTGGTTGCACACTCTAGTAAGGCATTTATAACTATTCCTAATAGGCCTCTGCAGAAAAGGTAACCTAAGTTACAATATGGCAGTGCCCAATGCTTTATGGACATTAACTTTACCCTTATTTTTTTCAGTATTTAAAAAAACTAAAATAATTTTTAAAAACGCGTACAAATTATTCTCAGGCTAATCTTTGATCTAAATACAACATTCAAGGAGTGATTTATTTGGTGTTTAGTGCTCCTTTAAATATTAATGTATATAATACTTTATTTTTTATTCATGAAAATAATCAAAGATTTCTAACCCTTTAGTAGACTTATGGGGCAATTGTTCACTTATTGAATTCAATATTTACTCAGGTACTGAGTACCACAAAAGGTTTCAAATGTAGCATTGGTTGTGTGCAAAATAATAAAAAAAATAAGCATAAATAAAGTGAAAACTAATAACCAATCAAATAGACATACCCACTATGCCCATGATGGCCTTGTTTAAATTCTTTAAAGGGATAGTAAAGTCAAAATTAAAAACATTCATGATTCAGATAGGGCCCCTATTAGCATCACTACCCACTATTAAAATTGTTCCCTTAACCTGTGAAATCACCATATTTTTGTTGTTATTGTCGTGCATTTAATTTCTTTATTGCAAAACCAAGATTTTAACATTGCAGATAACTATTTCATGGTTTTTTTTTTTTTTTTTTTTTTTTTTTTTTTTTAGAGTTAACGATTTTGATACATAAGTCAAAATTAGGCTTTTGCTGTCCAGACAGAGCATGCAAATTTTAAAGGGATATACATAAATAAAAAAATAATCATATTTTGTTATTCAGATAGAGAATACAATTTTAAGAAAGTTTCCAATTTACTTCTATCATCAAATTAGCTTTGTTCCAATGATATTCTTTGTTGAAGAGATACCTAGTAGGCACCTGGAGCACGAGATGGCAGGAAATAGTGCTGCCATTTAGAGCTCTTGCAAATGGATAACATTATTTCAAACTGCTGCCATATAGTGCTCCAGAAATGGACAGGCTCTTAAGCATATGCCCCTGCTTTTCAACAGAAGATACTAAGAGAACAAAGAAAATCTGAGTTGTTTACAATTACATGCTCTATCTGAATCATGAAAGAAAAATGTTGGGTTACATATCCCTTTAATTGTATTTTAAATTTAAATTCACTGCAAATGTTACTTTGTTTTCAAGACATTCTTTGTTGAAAAGCATACTGGCTATGTAATATTCCTCTTGCCATTAGCTCACCAGGGTCGAGATTACATATACGGCACAAGCTTCACAGTAACTGCTGAAACCCGCGCCGCCTGTAATTTCACCTTGCACATCGGGGAATCACATAAACCCCGGCGGCAGTTCATAAAGTGCCGTAAATTGGATAAACTAGTGATGTCCAGAAATGTATGTAAATACAAATTTCTGGAGTCGCCAGTGACTTACGGCACTTTAAAAACTGCCGGCACCTAAGAAAGAAAAAAAATACATATCAAATCTCCCGTAAAAGTCTAACACGCCTCCCAAATATAAAGCCGACACCTCAAAACCCCTGTATCCGCCATTACCCCCATATCGGAACTAATAATAAATGTATTACCCCTAAACTGACAACCCCCACAACGCAATATGCCTAATTAAACTATTAACCCCTAATCCGCCATTCACCCACATTATAATCTACCTAATAAAATTATTAACCCCTAAACCACCAAACCCCAACATTGCAATAAACCTAATTAATCTACTAACCCCTAAACTGCCAAACCCCCACATTGCAATAAACCTAATCTATTAACCTCTAAACTGCCAAACCCCCACATCGCAATAAACCTAATTTAAATTACTAAATCCCCTAACCCAACACCCCCTAAATTAATCCCAAATTATATAAAATAATAAAATAATAAATTATAATTAAAATAAAAAATCCTAACAGTACTTAAAAAAAAAACGAAGATTAAATTAAAATAATCCAAAATTACAAAAAATAAAAAAGTCTAACATTACAGAAAATAAACCAAATTATCAAAAATATTTTTTTTAAACCTAATCCCTATGAAAATAAAAAAAGCTTCCCAAAATAAAAAAAAAACCTAATCTAATACTAAATTAACAATAGCCCTTAAAACGGCTTTTTGTAGGGCATTGCCCTAAGTTAAACAGCTCTTTTGCATTAAAAAAAAATTCCAAGTCCCCCCATAACAGTAAACCCCCCACCCACCAAACCCCCCAAAATAAAAAAAACTAACACTAAAACCTAAGCTACCCATTGCCCCTAAAGGGGCATTTGTATGGGCATTGCCCTTAAAAGGGCATTCAGCTCTTTTACTGCCCTTTTACAGTGCCCAAAATCCATATTCTTAAAAAAACAAAACAAAAAAAAATCCTAACTCTAACCCCCAATTAGGTACTCACCGTTCCTGAAGTCCAGCGGAGAAAGTCTTCTTCCAAGCGGCGATATCTTCTTCCATCGCGGCGACGTCTTCTTGCTTTATCCAGGACCAAGCCGACGCGGAGCGGAGATGAGCGAGGAACAAAAGACCGGCGACCGTGGAGCCATTGAGCGTGGAGATCCTCTTCATACAATCACCTCCGTACACTGAAGCTTAAATGCAAGGTACCTGTTTAAATATGGGATACCTTGTATTTCTATTGGCTGACATTTTCAAATCAGCCAATAGGATGAGAGCTACTGAAAACCTATTGTCTGTTCAAATCAGCCAATAGGATTTCAGTAGATTTCATCCTATTGGCTGATTTGAATTTGAAGAATCAAATCAGCCAATAGGAATGCAAGGTACCCCATATTTAAACGCGTACCTTGAATTCAATCCTCAGTGTGCGGCGGTGATCATACTATGAGGATCTCCACGCTCAATGGCTCAACGGTTGCCGGTCTTCTGTTCCGTGCTCATCTCATCTATGCATCGGCTTGGTCCTGGATGAAGATAGAAGACGTTGCCGCGATGGAAGATGATATCGCCGCTTGGAAGAAGACTTTCTCCACTGGACTTCAGGAACGGTGAGTACCTATTTGGGGGTTAGAGTTAGGATTTTATTTTTTGGGGGTTTTTTTTAGAATAGGGATTTTGGGCACTGTAAAAGAGCTGAATGACCTTTTTAAGGGCAGTAAAAGAGCTGAATACCGTTTTAAGGGCAATGCCCATACAAATGTCCCTTTAGGGACAATGGGTAGCTTCGGTTTTTTAATGATAATTTTTTTTATTATTTTCTGTAATGTTAGACTTTATTTTTTTATTTTTAAAGTAATGTTAGGTTTTTAATTGCAATTTAGTGGGTGTTAGGATAGGGGGCTTAGTAATGTAATTAGTTATTTGCGTTGTGGGGGGTTGGAAGTTTTGTAATTAATAGATTTATTAGGTTTATTTCGATGTTGGTGAATGGCGGATTAGGGGTTAATACATTAGGTTTATTGTGATGTGGGTGAATGGCGGATTAGGGGTCAATACATTTATTAGGTTTATTGCTATGTGGGTTAATGGCGGATTAGGGGTTAATAGTTTTATTTGTTATTGTGGTGGGGGTTGGCGGTGGACAGGTAGATAGATATTGTGCATGCGTTAGGTGTTAGTTAATATTTTCAGGGAGTTATGGTGCTTATATTTTCAGCGCAAGGCTTGCTGCGCATGCCTATGTGTGGCGAGGCTTAAATTGACTAAAATGTCTCCATTTTCGTTGCGCAACTCCTTGCGCTAAATATGTGATACCTATTTGCAACGCGGTTCTATGTTAGCTTATGGGAGTAAAAATTGGGGGGCGATGGGTGAAATACACACGCCACATTTATATGCGGCGCTGTATATTTGATAGCAAAATCGCGGGCGATACCGCATATGTAATCTTGCCCCAGATTTGTTCAGCTACATCATGATCTCAGTAGTTCTGAAACTGACTTTAACTATGTGTTTAATCAAGGGATATAAAAACAGTTTTATGCAAGCAACGGTGTAATTAGCACAGAGCATTTTCTTTGTGCACTTGCATGTCCATTTAAAGTGTATTAACAGTAGAAGCATTTTCAGATTGCAATCACTGAAAAAACACTGAAAATATCAGCTGAAGTTCAGAAAAAAAGTTATATGCAAAAAACAACAAAAAAAATGTGATCAACATGATAATCTTTGTGTTTGTTTGCAAATGGTGTTTATATGGTTGATCAGCACTACACTGATGGAAAGAAGAGCAAAATGTTTAAATACATTGGTAACTTGCAGTATTATCATCTAAAAACATAACAAATAAAATGTACTGTTTCAGCAAAAATTAGCACTTCACAACATGTCTTGTCATGTAGCTTTTATTGCACGTCAACATGTATGTTCCGTTCAGTTTATGAGTCCATAACAATTTAGACATCCATTATCCTATATAAGCTTGCTAGAAAGTAATTGCAAGTGACAAGTAAAACATACGTTATTAAGACGACTTTGAACTACTGATTCAGTTTTCTACGTAGAGACAGTGAGTCATTTATTTGTTTCCAATTCAGTTAAAAACATAATTTATGCTTACCTGATAAATTTATTTCTCTTGTAGTGTATCCAGTCCACGGATCATCCATTACTTATGGGATATTAACTCCTCCCCAACAGGAAGTGCAAGAGGATTCACCCAGCAGAGCTGCTATATAGCTCCTCCCCTAACTGCCATTACCAGTCATTCGACCGAAAACATGCAGAGAAAGGAAAACCATAGGGTGCAGTGGTGACTGTAGTTTAATGGAAAAATTACCTGCCTTAAAGTGACAGGGCGGGCCGTGGACTGGATACACTACAAGAGAAATAAATTTATCAGGTAAGCATAAATTATGTTTTCTCTTGTTAAGTGTATCCAGTCCACGGATCATCCATTACTTATGGGATACCAATACCAAAGCTAAAGTACACGGATGACGGGAGGGACAGGCAGGCTCTTTATACGGAAGGAACCACTGCCTGAAGAACCTTTCTCCCAAAAACAGCCTCCGAAGAAGCAAAAGTGTCAAATTTGTAAAATTTGGAAAAAGTATGAAGAGAAGACCAAGTTGCAGCCTTGCAAATCTGTTCAACAGAAGCCTCATTCTTAAAGGCCCAAGTGGAAGCCACAGCTCTAGTAGAATGTGCTGTAATTCTTTCAGGAGGCTGCTGTCCAGCAGTCTCATAGGCTAACCGTATTATGCTACGAAGCCAAAAGGAGAGAGAGGTAGCCGAAGCTTTTTGACCTCTCCTCTGACCAGAATAAATGACAAACAGGGAAGACGTTTGTCGAAAATCCTTAGTTGCCTGTAGATAAAATTTCAGGGCACGGACTACATCTAGATTGTGTAGCAGACGTTCCTTTTTCGAAGAAGGATTAGGACACAAAGATGGAACCACAATCTCTTGATTGATATTCCTGTTAGTGACCACCTTAGGTATGAACCCTGGTTTAGTACGCAGAACTACCTTGTCTGAATGAAAAATCAGATAAGGAGAATCACAATGTAAGGCAGATAACTCAGAGACTCTTCGAGCCGAGGAAATCGCCATTAAAAACAGAACTTTCCAAGATAACAACTTGATATCAATGGAATGAAGGGGTTCAAACGGAACCCCCTGTAAAACATTAAGAACTAAGTTCAAACTCCATGGTGGAGCAACAGTTTTAAACACAGGCTTGATCCTAGCTAAAGCCTGACAAAAAGCTTGAACGTCCGGAACTTCTGACAGACGTTTGTGTAAAAGAATGGACAGAGCTGAAATCTGTCCCTTTAAGGAACTAGCGGATAAACCCTTTTCTAAACCTTCTTGTAGAAAAGACAATATCCTCGGAATCCTAACCTTACTCCATGAGTAACTCTTGGATTCGCACCAATATAAGTATTTGCGCCATATCTTATGGTAAATCTTTCTGGTAACAGGCTTCCTAGCCTGTATTAAGGTATCAATAACTGACTCAGAAAAACCACGTTTTGATAAAATCAAGCGTTCAATTTCCAAGCAGTCAGCTTCAGAGAAATTAGATTTTGATGTTTGAAGGGACCCTGGATCAGAAGGTCCTGTTTCAGAGGTAGCGACCAAGGTGGACAGGATGACATGTCCACTAGATCTGCATACCAAGTCCTGCGTGGCCATGCAGGCGCTATTAGAATCACTGATGCTCTCTCCTGTTTGATTCTGGCAATCAATCGAGGAAGCATCGGGAAGGGTGGAAACACATAAGCCATCCCGAAGGTCCAAGGTGCTGTCAAAGCATCTATCAGAACCGCTCCCGGATCCCTGGATCTGGACCCGTAACGAGGAAGCTTGGCATTCTGTCGAGACGCCATGAGATCTATCTCTGGTTTGCCCCAACGTCGAAGTATTTGGGCAAAGACCTCCGGATGAAGTTCCCACTCCCCCGGATGAAAAGTCTGACGACTTAAGAAATCCGCCTCCCAGTTCTCCACTCCCGGGATGTGGATTGCTGACAGGTGGCAAGAGTGAGACTCTGCCCAGCGAATTATCTTTGATACTTCCATCATTGCTAGGGAGCTTCTTGTCCCTCCCTGATGGTTGATGTAAGCTACAGTCGTGATGTTGTCCGACTGAAACCTGATGAACCCCTGAGTTGTTAACTGGGGCCAAGCCAGAAGGGCATTGAGAACTGCTCTCAATTCCTCGCGGTCTTAGTACCGCCAGAAGAGCACCCAGAACCTTTGTGAAGATTCTCGGAGCCGTAGCCAATCCGAATGGAAGAGCTACAAACTGGTAATGCCTGTCTAGAAAGGCAAACCTTAGATACCGGTAATGATCTTTGTGAATCGGTATGTGAAGGTAAGCATCCTTTAAATCCACTGTCATGTACTGACCCTTTTGGATCATGGGTAAAATTGTCCGAATAGTTTCCATTTTGAATGATGGAACTCTTAGGAATTTGTTTAGGATCTTTAAATCCAAGATTGGCCTGAAAGTTCCCTCTTTTTTGGGAACCACAAACAGATTTGAGTAAAACCCTTGTCCTTGTTCCGACCGCGGAACTGGATGGATCACTCCCATTAATAAAAGATCTTGTACGCAGCGTAGAAACGCCTCTTTCTTTATTTGGTTTGTTGACAACCTTGACAGATGAAATCTCCCTCTTGGGGGAGAGAATTTGAAGTCTAGAAGGTATCCCTGAGATATGATCTCTAACGCCCAGGGATCCTGGACATCTCTTGCCCAAGCCTGGGCGAAGAGAGAAAGTCTGCCCCCCACTAGATCCGTTCCCGGATCGGGGGCCCTCGATTCATGCTGTCTTAGGGGCAGCAGCAGGTTTCCTGGCCTGCTTGCCCTTGTTCCAGGACTGGTTAGGTCTCCAGCCTTGTCTGTAGCGAGCAACAGCTCCTTCCTGTTTTGGTGCAGAGGAAGTTGATGCTGCTCCTGCTTTGAAATTACGAAAGGAACGAAAATTAGACTGTCTAGACTTAGGTTTGGCTCTGTCTTGAGGCAGGGCATGGCCTTTACCTCCTGTAATGTCAGCGATAATTTCTTTCAACCCGGGCCCGAATAAGGTCTGCCCTTTGAAAGGTATATTAAGCAATTTAGATTTAGAAGTAACGTCAGCTGACCAGGATTTTAGCCACAGTGCTCTGCGTGCCGGAAGGGCGAATCCGGAATTCTTAGCCGTAAGTTTAGTTAAATGTACTACGGCATCTGAAATAAATGAGTTAGCTAACTTAAGGGCTTTAAGCTTGTGTGTAATCTCATCTAATGGAGCTGATTCAAGTGTCTCTTCCAGAGACTCAAACCAAAATGCTGCTGCAGCCGTGACAGGCGCAATGCATGCAAGAGGTTGCAATATAAATCCTTGTTGAACAAACATTTTCTTAAGGTAAC
>NC_069500.1:674996534-675002991 GCF_027579735.1 Bombina bombina | reverse complement strand
GGCTCATCCTAACCCTGTCCTGCCTTTCGTTCTCATTCTTACTGACCACAAAAATGTAACTTATATTTGTTGACAACAGCAGCATTATTGACTCTCGTATGTCCAGGGGCCACATACAGTAGTTGGTTCGCTGGAGGGGCTACGGTCCGGAGGAGCATTGATGGGTTCCCTCCTCTGATGTTCATGCTCCCGCCCTCCTCCGTGCCTTCCATGCTCGTGTCCCCAATAAGCCTTTTGTCCTCCCGCGGGGGAGGGGTCGTTGAGGGGAGGGTACTGTCAGGGTTTTTTCCCTGTTTTGTTTGCCATGTGCTGCTGGCAGCCATTTTACTCCCCATCTCTTGCTGACTCTGGTGCATACTGTGTGATGCTGCTCATTTCCTGCACTTCCTTTTATGGCCAGACTGGTGTACATCATCTGTGTGAGACAGGATGCAGTCTCAGAATTGTAATGTCATCACTTATTATTTAAAGGGCCTCTGTTCAGTATGCTTTGCCTTTGCGTTGTCTATGACCTGTTTGCGAGAGCTCCTGTGTATTACCTGGCTGTCTGACGTCCCTCCTGGTTCCTGATCCCTGGCTTGTTCCCGCTGTTCTCCTTGTTCCTGATTCTGGCTCGTCTGACTACTCGCTTTTGCTCCTGACTCGGCTCGTCTGACTACCAGCTCTGGTTTTGATTCCTGGCTTGTTATTTGACTTGTGGACTTTTTATTCTTTTTTGCTATTAATAAAGGTGTGATTATTTTTGCACTTCTCGTCTCAGTCTGATTCCTGGCACCCTGACAATGAGCTAGTGACGTATGGGATATACATTCCTACCAGGAGGGGGCAAAGTTTCCCAAACCTCAAAATGCCTATAAATACACCCCCCACCACACACATACTTCAGTTTTAACTTCTAGCCAAGTAGCGAGGTGTAAAAAGGAGTAAAAAAGCATACAAAAAGAGGAACTGGAAAAAAATAATATGCTTTTATACCAAAAAAATCATAACCACCAAAAAAGGGTGGGTCTCATGGACTCTTGCCACTATGAAAGAAATGAATTTATCAGGTAAGTTCTTACATAAATTATGTTTTCTTTCATGTAAGTGGCAAGAGTCCATGAGCTAGTGACGTTTTGGATACAATACCAAAGATGAGGAAATCCACAGAAGCATTAGAGAAGGAGGGATAAAATAAAAACAGCTACTTCCACTGAAAAAATTAAATCCAAATAATAATTACGTTTTCTTAAATTAAAAAAAAACTAAAATCATAGGCAAAAAGAATCAAACTGAGACAGCTGCCTGAAGAACTTTTCTACGAAAGACTGCTTCTGAAAAAGCAAATACATCAAAATGGTAAAATTTTGTAAATGTATGCAAAGAAGACCAAGTTGCTGCTTTGCAAATCTTATCAACTGAAGCTCCATTCTTGAAAGCCCAAGAAGTGGCAACTGATCTGGTAGAATGAGCTATAATTCTCTGAGGCGGTGACTGCCCCGCCTTCAAATAAGCCTTGTGAATCAAAAGTTTCAACCAAGATGCCAAAGAAATGGCAGAGGCTTTCTGACCTTTCCTGGAACCAGAGAAAATAACAAATAGGCTAGAAGTCATTCTGAAACCCTTAGTAGCTTCAGCATAGTATTTCAAAGCTCTTACCACATCCAAAGAATGTAGAGACCTCTCAAGAGAATTCTTAGGATTAGGACACAGGGAAGGAACAACAATTTCCCTACTAATGTTGTTAGAATTCACAATTTAGGCAAAAAATTAAACAAAGACAACTCAGAAACTCCTCTAGCAGAAGAGATAGCCAAAATAAACAACACTTTCCAAGAAAGTAGTTCAATATCCAGAGAGTGCATATGCTCAAAAGGAGGGGCCTGCAAAATCCTTAAAACCAAATTAAGACTCCAAAGAGGAGAAATAGACTTAATAACAGGTTTGATACAAACCACTGCCTTCACAAAACAGTGATTATCAGGAAGCTTAGCAATCTTTCTATGAAACAAGACAGAAATAGCAGAGATTTGTCCCTTCAAAGTATTTGCAGACAAACCTTTCTCTAAACCATCCTGAAGAAACTGTAAAATCCAAGGAATTCGAAAGAATGCAAAGAAACATTATGAGAGGAGCACCATGAAATATAGGTTTTCTGACCCGATAATAAATCTTCCTCGAAACAGACTTACAAACCTGTAACTTAGTGTCAATTAATGAGTCAGAGAAACCTCTATGACTAAGCACTAAGCAAAATTCATACCTTCAACTTTAGAGATTTGAGATCCTGATGGAAAAAACGGCCCTTGAGACAGAAGGTCTGGCCTTAAAGGAAGTGGCCAAGGCTGGCAACTGGACATCTTAACAAGATCCGCATACCAGAACCTGTGAGGCCACGCAGTTGCTATCAGAAACACATGAGATTGTTCCATTATGATTTTGGAAATCACCCTTGGGAGAAGAACTAGAGGTGGAAAAATGTAAGCAGGTTGGTAAAACCAAGGAACTGCTAAAGCATCCATCATCTCTGCCTGAGGATCCTTGGATCTGGAAAGATATCTGGAAAGTTTCTTGTTCAAACGAGAAGCCATCAGATCAATTTCTGGAAGACCCCACATCTGTACAATCTGATGAAACACATCTGGATGGAGAGACTACTTCCCTGGATGCAAAGTCTGATTACTGAGATAATCTGCTTCCCAATTGTCTACACCTGAAATATGAATCGCAGAAATTAGAGTTGGACTCTGCCCAAGAAAGTATCCGAGATAATTCCTTCATTGCTAAGGAACTGTGAGTCTCTCCCTTGACATATGCCACAGTTGTGATATTGTCTGCATGAAAACAAATGAAAAGTTCTCTCCTTAAAAGAGGCCATGCCTGAAGAGCTCTGAAGATAGCACGGAGTTCTAAAATATTGATTGGTAACTTCGCCTCTTGAGGTTTCCAAACCCCTTTTGCTGTCAGAGATCCCGCAGACAGCTCCCCAACCTGTAAGACTTGCATATGTTGAGATCACAGTCCAGGAAGGATGAACAAAAGAGGCCCCTTGAATAATCCAATGATGGTCCAACCACCAAGACAGAGAGAGTTGAATGTTTGGATTTAAGTATATCAATTGTGATATCCGAGTATAATCCCTGCACCATTGATTCAGCATGCAAAGCTGCAGAGGTCTCATATGAAAATGAGCAAAGGGGATCGTGTCCGATGCTGCAGTCTTAAGACCTAAAACTTCCATGCACATAGCCACTGAAGGGAAATGATCGAGACTGAAGGTTTAGACAAGCTAAAACCAATTTCATTCACCTCTTATCTGTTAAAGACAGAGTCATGGACACTGAATCTATCTGGAAACCTAAAAAGGTGACCTTTGTTTGAGGAATTAAGAAACTCTTTTGTAAATTAATCCTCCAACCATGCCTTTGAAGAAACCACACTAGTTGTTTTGTGTGAGATTCTGCTAAATGAAAAGACTGAGCTAGTACCAAGATATCGTCCAAATAAGGAAATACCGCAATACCCTGCTCTCTGATTACAGATAAAAGGGCACTGAGAACCTTCGAAAAGATTCTTGGAGCTGTCACTAGGCCAAATGGAACAGCGACAAACTGGTAATGCTTGTCTAGAAAAGAGAATCTCAGAAACCGATAGTGGTCTGGATGAATTGGAATATGAAGATAAGCATCCTGTAAGTCTATTGTGGACATAAAATGCCCTTGCTGAACAAAAGTCACAGTAGTCCTTATAGTCACCATCTTGAAAGTTGGGACTCTTACAAAACGATTTAAAAGTTTCAGATGCAGAACTGGTCTGAAAGAATTCTCTTTCTTTGGGACAATGAATAGATTTGAATAAAATCCCAAACCCTGTTCCTGTAGAGGAACTGGAACAATCACCCGTGAAAGCTCTAGATCTGAAACACATTTCAGAAAAGCCTGAGCTTTCACAAGATTTGTTCGAACATGAGAAAGAAAGAATCTTCTCACGGGTGGCCTTATTCTGAATCCTCTTCGATACCCTTGAGACACAATATTCTGAATCCACTGATTCTGAACAGAACTTAACCAAATTTCCTGAAACAATTGTAATCTGCCCCCCACCAGCTGAACTGGATTGAGGGCCACACCTTCATGCAGTCTTGGGGGCTGGATTTGGTATTTTGTAAAGCTTGGTTTTATTCCAATTTGAGGACGGTTTCCAATTGGAACCAGAGGCCTTAGGGGAAGGAGTAGACTTTTGTTCCTTATTCTGACGAAAGGAACAAAATCGATTAGGAGCCTTAAATTTACACTTAGATTACCCTAAGAAAACTCCCTTCCCTCCAGTAACAGTGGAAATGATAGAATCTAATTGAGAACCAAATAAATTAAGCGATAGTAATCTAGATTTAGACACCATGTCAGCATTCCAAGATTTAAGCCATAAAACTCTTCTGGCTAAAATAGCTAAAGACATAGATTTAACATCAATCTTAATAATGTCAAACATAGCATCACAAATGAAATGATTAGCATGTTGAAGCAAAAGAATAATGCTGGTCAAAACATGATCTTCTACCTGCCGTGCTAAACTATCCAACCAAAACATTGAAGCAGCAGCCACATCAACCATTGAAATAGCAGGTCTAAGAATATAGCCAGTAAATATGCTCTTCTAAGATAAGATTCAATCTTCCTATCCAAAGGATCCTTAAAAGAAGTACTATCTTCCATAGGAATAGTAGTACATTTGTCAAGAGTGGAAATAGCCCCATCAACCTTAGGAACTTTTTCCCAAAACTCTAAATTAGCCACAGGTAAAGGATTCGGCTTCTCAAACCTAGAAGAAGGATTGAAAGAAGAACCAGGTTTAGACCATTCCTTAGTATTCATATCAGAAACAGCATCTGGAACAGGAAAAACCTCAGGAGCAACCTTAGGAAGTATAAAAACAGTATTCAAACATTTACTAGCTTTATTATCAAGAGGACTAGACTCAATACCCAAAGTAACCAGAACTTTCTTCAATAAAGAACTAATATAATCGATCTTAAACAGATAGGAAGATTTGCCAATTTCAAAATCTGAATCAGGATCTTCTGAACCAGAAGAATCCTCATCAGCAGAGGATATTTCAGTATGCTGTCAGTCAATACAAATGTCATCAGATTTATGAGAAGTTTTAAAAGACCTTTTAAATTTATTTGAAGGCGGAATAGCAGACATAGCCTTATCTATAGCTGCAGCAATATAATTCTTTACATCTGCAGGAATATTAGGTACTTTAGACATTAAAGGAACAACAGACGGTGTATTAGTACTAATAGAAACATTATCGGCATGCAAAAGCTCATTATTATAGATGCCACATAATTGGGCTGAAGAAATTACATCAGTTCATTTACAACAGACACACTTGGCTTTGGTAGAACTGTGTTCAGGCAGCATGGTTTCTACAGCAACATCAGAGACAGGATCAGATTGAGACATCTTGCAAAATGTAAAAAATAAAAAAACAACATTTAAACAAAATATCCAATTTCCTCATATAGCAGTTTCAGGAATGGGAAAAAATGCTTATGCTAGTGTAGGATGCAAAAAAAACATAATTTATGCTTACCTGATAAATTTATTTCTCTTGTAGTGTATCCAGTCCACGGATCATCCATTACTTGTGGGATATTCTCCTTCCCAACAGGAAGTTGCAAGAGGATCACCCACAGCAGAGCTGCTATATAGCTCCTCCCCTAACTGCCATATCCAGTCATTCGACCGAAACAAGCCGAGAAAGGAGAAACCATAGGGTGCAGTGGTGACTGAAGTTTAATTAAAATTTAGACCTGCCTTAAAAGGACAGGGCGGGCCGTGGACTGGATACACTACAAGAGAAATAAATTTATCAGGTAAGCATAAATTATGTTTTCTCTTGTTAAGTGTATCCAGTCCACGGATCATCCATTACTTGTGGGATACCAATACCAAAGCTTAAGTACACGGATGATGGGAGGGACAAGGCAGGAACTTAAACGGAAGGAACCACTGCCTGTAGAACCTCTGTCTCAAAAACAGCCTCCGAAGAAGCAAAAGTATCAAATTTGTAAAATTTGTAAAAGGTATGAAGCGAAGACCAAGTCGCAGCCTTGCAAATCTGTTCAACAGAGGCCTCATTTTTAAAGGCCCAGGTGGAAGCCACAGCTCTAGTAGAATGAGCTGTAATTCTTTCAGGGGGCTGCTGTCCAGCAGTCTCATATGCTAAACGGATTATACTCCAAAGCCAAAAAGAAAGAGAGGTTGCCGAGGCCTTTTGACCTCTCCTCTGTCCAGAGTAAATAACAAACAGGTGAGGATGTTTGGCGAAAATCTTTAGTAGCCTGCAAGTAAAACTTCAATGCACGGGACTATGTCTAGATTATGCAAAAGACGTTCCTTCTTTGAAGAAGGATTAGGGCATAATGATGGAACAACAATCTCTTGATTGAAACCACCTTAGGTGAAAA